>NW_024113140.1:0-60141 GCF_003073215.2 Triticum urartu | reverse complement strand
TAAGTTGCACTATCATTATCAACTTTGCATCTTTTGGCTTCAACATTATGAATATGTGTATCACTACTATCGAGATTCATCAAAAATAGACCACTCTTCAAGGGTGCATGACCATAAAAGATATTACTCATATAAATAGAACAACCATTATTCTCTGATTTAAATGAATAACCGTCTCGCATCAAACAAGATCCAGATATAATGTTCATGCTCAACGCTGGCACCAAATAACAATTATTTAGGTCTAATACTAATTCCGAAGGTAGATGTAGAGGTAGAGTGCCGACTGCGATCACATCGACTTTGGAACCATTTCCCACGAGCATCGTCACCTCATCCTTTGCCAGTGTTCGCTTAATCCATAGTCCCTGTTTCGAGCTGCAAATATTAGCAACAGAACCAGTATCAAATACCCAGGTGCTACTACGAGCTCTAGTAAGGTACACATCAATAACATGTATATCACATATACCTTTTTCACCTTGCCATCCTTCTTATCCGCCAAATACTTGGGGCAGTTCCGCTTCCAATGACCAGTCTGCTTGTAGTAGAAGCACTCAGTCTCAGGCTTAGGTCCAGACTTGGGTTTCTTTGTAACGCCCTTGATGCGGCTATATCTCCCACGTGTCGAAGCACGACTTAGAGGCATAACCGCATTGAAAGCAATGTCGCAAGTGAGGTAATCTTCACACAACCCATGTAATACATAAGGGAAAAAGATACATAGTTGGCTTACAATCGCCACTTCACACAATACATGAATAAAGCATTACATCATCCAGATACAAACAAGGTCTGACTACGGAACCAAAATAAAAGAAGAACCCCAAATGCGACAAGGTCCCCGATCGACCCCAACTGGGCTCCACTACTGATCAACTATAACGAAACAACACCAAGGACAAGATCTTCATCGACCTCCTCCTTGAGCTTGGTTGCGTCAACTGCACGGTTCAACGGCACCTGCAAGCTGGTTTTGGAAGTATCTGTGAGTCACGGGGACTCAGCAATCTCGCACCCTCGCGATCAAGACTATTTAAGCTTATGGGTAAGGTAAAGGTATGAGGTGGAGCTGCAGCAAGCGACTAGCATATATGGTGGCTAACATACGCAAAAGAGAGCGAGAAGAGAAGGCAAAGCACGGTCGAGAAACTATGATCAAGAAGTGATCCTAGAACAACCTACGTCAAGCATAACTCCAACACCATGTTCACTTCCCGGACTCCGCCGGAAAGAGACCATCACGGTTACACACGCAGTTGATTCATTTTAATTAAGTTAAGGTTCAAGTTATCTACAACCGGACATTAACAAATTCCCATCTGCCCATAACCGCGGGCACGGCTTTCAAAGTTCAAATCCCTGCAGGGGAGTCCCAACTTAGCCCATGACAAGCTCTCACGGTCAAATAAGGAATAGACCTCCTCCCGAGATGTTCCGATCAGACTCGGTATCCCGGTTCTACAAGACACTTTGACAGGTTAAAACAAATCCAGCAACACCGCCCGAATGTGCCGACAAATCCTGATAGGAGCTGCACATATCTCTTTCTCAGGGCACACTCAGATTGTCTTAGGTACGGGTAGGCCAGCCCAGAGTTGCCCCTGGTGGCCACCGGTAGCTGACAGGTTGGACCAACACTCAGAGGAGCACTGGCCCGAGGGGTTAAAATAATGATGACCCTCAGGAGCGTGACTCCCAAGGGAAAAGAAAAGGGTAGGTGGCAAATGGTAAAACCAATGTTGGGCATTGCTGGAGGAGTTTTACTCAAGGCGAATTGTCAAGGGGTTCCCATAATAGCCCAACCGCGTAAGGAACGCAAAATCCGGGAACATAACACCGATATGACAGAAACTAGGGCGGCAAGAGTGGAACAAAGCACCAAGCATAAGGCCGAGCCTTCCACCCTTTACCAAGTATATAGATGCATTAATTAAATAAGATATATTGTGATAACCCAACAAGTAAACATGTTCCAACAAGGAACAACATCTCCATGTTCCAACAAGGAACAAACTTCAATCTTCACCTGCAACTAACAACGCTATAAGGGGGGCTGAGCAAAGCGGTAACATAGCCAAACAACGGTTTGCTAGGACAAGGTGGGTTAGAGGCTTGGTTCAACAATATAGGAGGCATGATAAGCAAGTGGTAGGTATCGCAGCATAGGCATAGCAAAAGAGCGAGCATCTAGCAAGCAAAGATAGAAGTGATTTCGAGGGTATGGTCATCTTGCTTGAAATCCCGCAAGGAAGAAGAATGAGTCCATGAAGAAGATAAACAGACATAGACGAACGGGTCCTCACAAACGCGACGTTATCGGAACCAACCCGAAGAAGCAACACCAGAAAATAGCAAACAACATAGTAAACAACCACCACAAAATCATGGCACGGTGCGCAAACAAGTATGATGCATGTCCGGTTTAATGAAGCATGGCATGGCAAAGTGCATAAGCAACCCTACAAATTAAGTGGAGCGCAATATGCAACGAGTTGCATATTGACGAAACACCACCACAAGTTATTTAGTTCGATCTCGTTATGTACCCAACAATATTAAATGTTCTTAACATGGCAAGGGGTGAAACACAACAAAACTACCTATCTAGGCAAGTTTAAATGAGGCCGGAAGCAACGAACAACAATTCCGGTAAATCCCCATATGCATATATTAGGTTTGGTACTATTCTGCCCTAATCATAATTTTAGAGTTGTTAAGCATGCAAAGTGAAGCCACCATGTTAAACTAGGCATTTTTCTACCCCATTTACATATAAAGATTATTTAATTCGGAGCTACGGTTATTTAGTTATGAATTAAAGCATTTTAGCATGCATATGGACAAAGTTACACATACAACATTTTAAATATTTCAAACATGCATGAAAGTTGGATATTATGAATCTAGACAAAATTCTAAACAAGTTTCATATATAAATCATTTTAAACCGATGCACGGTTATTAAGTTATTATATGCATGAAGTTTAGGGACCTTTCTGCAAAATGGTCGTCTCTGGAAAATTAGGGAAAACCTCCTGAACTGAAAAAAAACATAACGGGCCGAATCTGCAGGCTGGCCCAACATGAGAAAAAAAGGAGGGCGCACGGGGGCGGCCTCACCCATGGGCCAGGCCCAGTTCGGAGGGGAAGCAGGCCGAATCTTGGCGCTAGATGCGGCCCACGCGGCCTGCACGCCTGTCGTCGTCCTTCTCCTCGATCCAGAGGGGGTCAAGGGAAAACAGGGGCGACGCGATCTTCGGTAACCGGCGAGGCGAAGGCATGGCGTCTTGCGGCGAGGCCAGGGACGGGTGGATCTGGGGCAGGGCGGCGTTCTCCGGCGGAAGGGGCGCAGGGGCTTGCGGCTCGGCGCGGGGCTCACCCATCCATGGCGGCGGCGTCCTGGAGGATTCCTATAGAGAGAGGCGAGAGGGAGTTGAGATGAGGGGACCGGAGGAAGGAGAGAACGGGAACCAGGGTGACACTCAACTGAGGCGGCGAGGGTGGAGATGCTCGGGGCGCGTCTCGAGCAGAGGAGGAAGAGGCGAGGACGAAGACCATGGTCCTATTGCTGCTGCTTGCGGGATGGTGAAGGCGATGGAAAACAGGCACGAGGGCCTTGCTCCTTTGGGCGATGGATGGCAGAGGAAGATCTCCTCCCTTGGATCGTGCGCGCAAGGCAGAGCGCTCTGGCTCGGTAGAGCGAAGGGATCGAGGGAAGGATGGATTTTTGTTGGCTGGTCCGATGAAGAAACGAGGGGGATATTTTGGATCGGGGAGGATCCCGATGTGGATTCAGTGGAGTGTGGCGGCGGCTGAGGGGGAACAAAAGACCTAGATTTTAGGGTTTGTCCCAAAAGACTAGGAGTGGGGTATATATACATCACAGATTAGGTTAGGGGCTACCTCGTCCCTCTGATCAAAATTCGGACAGTCAAGAAAAATAGGCTAGGGAGCCTAAATAATAAAACGGAGATGTTTTGTAGACGTTTGGGGATGTTCCGGACCCAACGGTGGCGACAGTCCGGGTCGGGTTCGGGACAACTTTCGGACGCGCGCGAGGGGCCGATGCACTGTGCAAGGAGGGGGTTTCGGGGCCTGGGGGGTTGGTAGCGGACTGTGTAGAAAGCTCGAGCTGAGAGAAGAGAAGAGAGAAGAGAAGAGAGAGAGATCCGGCGACTGTTTTCGGAGACCGAAAAAGTCTGACGTGTGCCCGGCTATAATGCCGCTATAGTTTAACGGTTGAGCTATCAAACGAAGTCCGAATGCGATGAAACTTGACAGGCGGTCTATCTACACTATAATAAGACCACACGTCAACTCTCGTCCCATTCTGAGAACATTTTTCCGGCCACTTATAAAATACTATTTCGGACATGCCGCGGGCGCGTGCAAGTGTGGTTGGGCTCAGAACGGACAACGGAGAGAACTCGGAGAACCCAGACGAATGCAAGTTTTGAAAAAACATGATGATGCTATGCAAATGATGACATGATGAAATGCAACACGCAAGCAAATGACATGGCAACACAGCGACTAACTGGAAGACACCTGGCAATCGGACTCGGGGCGTCACATTCTTCTCCTGAGCAGCAACTTGCTTGCTGTTCTTCTTGAAGTTCCCCTTCTTCTTCCCTTTACCCTTTTTCTTGAAACTGGTGGTCTTATTGACCATCAACACTTGATGCTCCTTCTTGATTTCTACCTCTGCAGCTTTTAGCATTGCGAAGAGCTCGAGAATTTTCTTATTCATCCCTTGCATATTATAGTTCATCACGAAGCTTTTGTAGCTTGGTGGCAGTGATTGAAGAACTCTGTCAATGACACTATCAACCGGAAGATTAACTCCCAGCTGAGTCAAGTGATTATGGTACCTAGACATTCTGAGTATATGCTCACTGACAGAACTATTCTCCTCCATCTTACAGCTGTAGAACTTATTGGAGACTTCATATCTCTCAATCCGGGCATTTGCTTGAAATATTAACTTCAACGCCTGGAACATCTCATATGCTCCATGACGTTCAAAACGTCGTTGAAGTCCCGGTTCTAAGCTGTAAAGCATGGCACACTGAACTATCGAGTAGTCATCAGCTTTGCTCTGCCAGGCGTTCTTAACGTCTGCAGTTGCATTAGCAGCAGGCCTGGCACTCAGCGGTGCTTCCAGGACGTAATTCTTCTGAGCAGCAATGAGGATAATCCTCAAGTTACAGACCCAGTCCGTGTAATTACTACCATCATCTTTCAACTTTGCTTTCTCAAGGAACGCATTAAAATTCAACGGAACAACAGCACGGGCCATCTATCTACAATCAAACAGAGACAATCAAGATACTATCAGGTACTAAGTTCATGATAAATTTAAGTCCAATTAATCATATTACTTAAGAACTCCCACTTAGAAAGACATCCCTCTAATCTTCTAAGTGATCACGTGATCCAAATCAACTAAACCATAACCGATCATCACGTGAAATGGAGTAGTTTTCAATGGTGAACATCACTATGTTGATCATATCTACTATATGATTCACGCTCGACCTTTCGGTCTCAGTGTTCCAGGCCATATCTGCATATGCTAGGCTCGTCAAGTTTAACCTGAGTATTCTGCGTGTGCAAAACTATCTTGCACCCGTTGTAGATGGACGTAGAGCTTATCACACCCAATCATCACCTGGTGTCTGGGCATGATGAACTTTGGCAACGGTGCATACTCAGGGAGAACACTTTTATCTTGAAATTTAGTGAGAGATCATCTTATAATGCTACCGTCAATCAAAGCAAGATAAGATGCATAAAAGATAAACATCACATGCAATCAGTATAAGTGATATGATATGGCCATCATCATCTTGTGCTTGTGATCTCCATCTCCGAAGCACCGTCGATCACCATCGTCACCAGCGCGACACCTTGATCTCCATCGTAGCATCGTTGTCGTCTCGCCAATCTTATGCTTCCATGACTATCACTATTGCTTAGTGATAAAGTAAAGCATTACAGGGCGATTGCATTGCATACAATAAAGCGACAACCATATGGCTCCTGCCAGTTGCCGATAACTCGGTTACAAAACATGATCATCTCATACAATAAAATTTAGCATCATGTCTTGACCATATCACATCACAACATGCCCTGCAAAAACAAGTTAGATGTCCTCTACTTTGTTGTTGCAAGTTTTACGTGGCTGCTACGGGCTTAGCAAGAACCGTTCTTACCTACGCATCAAAACCACAACGATAGTTTGTCAAGTTGGTGTTGTTTTAACCTTCGCAAGGACCGGGCGTAGCCACACTCGGTTCAACTAAAGTAGGAGAAACTGACACCCGCCAGCTACCTGTGTGCAAAGCACGTCGGTAGAACCAATCTCGCGTAAGCGTACGCGTAATGTCGGTCCGGGCCGCTTTATCCAACAATACCACCGAACCAAAGTATGACATGCTGGTAAGCAGTATGACTTATATCGCCCACAACTCACCTGTGTTCTACTCGTGCATATGACATCTACGCATAAAACCTGGCTCGGATGCCACTGTTGGGGAACGTAGTAATTTCAAAAAAATTCCTACGCACACGCAAGATCATGGTGATGCATAGCAACGAGAGGGGAGAGTGTTGTCCACGTACCCTCGTAGATCGAAAGCGGAAGCGTTAGTACAACGTTGTTGATGTAGTCTTATGTCTTCACGATCTGACCGATCAAGTACTGAACGTACGGCACCTCCGAGTTCAGCACACGTTCAGCCCGATGACGTCCCTCGAACTCCGATCCAGCCGAGTGTTGAGGGAGAGTTTCGTCAGCACGACGGCGTGGTTACGATGTTGATGTTCTACCGACGCAGGGCTTCGCCTAAGCACCACTACAGTATTATCGAGGTGGACTATGGTGGAGGGGGGCACCGCACGCGGCTAAAAGATCAAACAGATCAATTGTTGTGTCTATGGGGTGCCCCCTGGCCCCGTATATAAAGGAGCAAGGGGGGTGCGGCCGGCCAGGGAGAGGGCGCGCCAGGAGGAGTCCTACTCCCACCGAGAATAGGACTCCCCCCCTTTCCTAGTTGGAATAGGATTCGGGAGAAGGAAAGAGAGAGGAGAAGGAAAGAGGGGGCAGGCCCCCCTTTCCCTAAACCAATTCGGTTTGGGCCTTGGGGGGCGCGCCCCACACTCTCCTTGCTTCCCTCTATTTCCACTAAGGCCCATATAGGCCCATTAAGCTCCCGGGGGGTTCCGGTAACCTCCCGGTACTCTGGTAAAATCCTGATTTCACCCGGAACACTTCCGACATCCAAACATAGGCTTCCAATATATCAATCTTCATTTCTCGACCATTTCGAGACTCCTTGTCTTGTCCTTGATCACATCCGGGACTCCGAACAACCTTCGGTACATCAAAACATATAAACTCATAATATAACCGTCATCGTAACGTTAAGCGTGCGGGCCCTACGGGTTCGAGAACTATGTAGACATGACCGAGACAAGTCTCCAGTCAATAACCAATAGCGGAACCTGGATGCTCATATTGGCTCCCACATATTCTACAAAGATCTTTATCAGTCAAACAGCAGAACAACATACGTTGTTCCCTTTGTCATCGGTATGTTACTTGCCCGAGATTCGATCGTCGGTATCTCAATACCTACTTCTATCTCGTTACCGGCAAGTCTCTTTACTCGTTCCGTAATACATCATCCCGCAACTAACTCATTAGTTGCAATGCTTGCAAGGCTTAAGTGATGTGCATTACCGAGAGGGCCCAGAGATACCTCTCCGACAATCGGAGTGACAAATCCTAATCTCGAAATACGCCAACCCAACAAGTACCTTTGGAGACACCTGTAGAGCACCTTTATAATCACCCAGTTACGTTGTGACGTTTGGTAGCACACAAAGTGTTCCTCCGGTAAATGGGAGTTGCATAATCTCATAGTCATAGGAACATGTATAAGTCATGAAGAAAGCAAAAGCAGAATACTAAACGATCGTGTGCTAAGCTAATGGAATGGGTCATGTCAATCACATCATTCTCCTAATGATGTGACCCCGTTAATCAAATGACAACTCATGTCTATGGTTAGGAAACATAACCATCTTTGATCAACGAGCTAGTCAAGTAGAGGCATACTAGTGACAATCTGTTTGTCTATGTATTCACACATGTATTATGTTTCCGGTTAATACAATTCTAGCATGAATAATAAAAATTTAGCATGATATAAGGAAATAAATAATAACTTTACTATTGCCTCTAGGGCATATTTCCTTCAAATCCATGCTTGCTAGTGTAAATATAATCATGTTGAGAAAGTTCCTCCAAAAACCCTGTGGGAAAAATATGAGATAGGTGTTTGATATGTTGCCAAAACTCCTTCAAACCCAGTGGGAAAAATAAGAAAAAAAATAATGCAACATATAATGATTATTGTCTCTTTTAACTCAATGCGAGAAAACTCAGAGTTTTAGAGGACACTAAATATGTCACATATACTTTCTTAAAAAACCCGGTGGGGAAAACAGAAAATATGACTTATGATCTTGTGTTGATATTACCTCATTAAAAACCTTTATGAGAACCTATAAAGTAAACTCATGAAGGGAAAAAGAGTATAATATGGTGCTTTTAATAGGAACAATTCAGGAAGACATTCTCCTTGATTCTTGCATATTCCGAAGTCGTCATATACCAATTCCATGAACACATTTATGGAACATAGAAGTTGGTAGAGACCTGGTGAACAAATCAGTCGCATGATTTGACTTGCAAGATATGCAATATAATGATATTGCTTATTATGTAACATGTTTGCATCCGGGTAACACAAGAAAAATTATCGTTGAGATAATGGTTGGTGGATGTAGCCATGAGGTATGTTTTGAAGACTCTTCATGAGAGGGCTACCGCACCTAGTAGGAACACTAAGTGTGTCTACAATCTGACATAGTGGGGATCTGATCGATGTATCCAATGATATCGGTGTTCACATTTCTGTGAAACCGAAAAAACCCAGACAAGATGTTTGATGCCTTGGAGATATCGAAAGATATTCTTGAGTACCAACCAATTTGTGTTTGGTGGGTCCATGGCATTACGGAACGTTGAGTCCCAATATCTTATTTCCATCATTTCTTGGTCTAAGTAGATCTTTCTCTACGTCTAGAGAATGAACTACCATGAGAGTTATGGATGGATAAGATTTGTCCACAATGAATTTTCCAATATTATGGATATAGACAACATAGTATACCATAATGTATGAATGAAGGTGCTCAATTCGTAGTAACGAGCGGTATTTTGGTTTACCCAAATCCTTCATTTTAAACTCGGTCATTTAGATGATTACATGTGTCGTCATTGCAGACACACAAACATGGATAATCATCATTGTAGGAGTAATCCTTGTGTATAAGGATCTCACTACGTCAGTTGTACCATATGTACCGATAATGATAAGGCGTATGGTGACTTACTGATTTTACACAATGTATGTTGCATTTTGTATTTCGATTCAGAATTGAGATTCCATCGAATCAATCATATATGTCTGAATCTGGTGATCCACATGGATATGTAATCACTACATCTATCAACTGCAGAGATAGATGATTTTGTACTGCCAATGATATAAGTTATCGGAAAGAGATTCCACCTCTGGAGAATAGTTGGGTATCTACATGAACCATTGTGCTGCAATACTTGCTCCCTATTTAACCACCTTGGTGTTCTCAATCCTGTTTCTAGAAGAAAACTGGTGTAGGTATTGCTTATGAATACCTTCCCATTATTGAGCGAGATTATTTAACCTAGATGATACCCTTTGCTTGATATTACTCCGAGTGTTGTTCACACTTTTCAATGGTCATGGTCTTTGGATTTGAATCGTTTGAAAGGATTTTTATAATCTAGTTGAGAAATATATGTCGAAAATTGTAGACTTCCGGTTATATGTTTCTCCAGAATCTATATATCAATATAGAGTTGATGGAAATATTGTTACCCATGCTGACTACTCATGATTTCCCAATGCGGTTGAGTCAGGTATTTCGATGTCCCAGTCACTGTGTGCACTATGACCTGGGTTGGTGGAAGTTTCCCATCCACAGGGTGTATACTACCCATTAGGTGTGGGTCAACGTGAAGTTGACTTGCATTTACTGATTCATAGGCCTTGATATCCTTGCTTGCTAGAAGCCGAATCCTGATGTACTTTTTCCATACATCTCCACCTGTTGCTTCGAACGGGGAGTGGAGTGGTTTTCCTTGGTACATTCACTCTTTCAGGCATATTTTTGCAGGGTTGCAGGATTGTGTGACACATTTATAGTCAGTAAATGAATCTGGCAGGTTATTTGCAATGTGTTGCAAAGCTTCTGAACGCATGGTTCAGATCTTTGAGTACGTGGAATTGGGGCAGAAAATGTGTTGAACATTAATGTTGTTAGAATTTAGCATCATAATAATCGTAAACTATTGGAATTGCTGATAGTTTCGGTTTTAGCCCAATGTCTCGATGACCAAGGCGAGTATGCCAAGTTTTTCATGTACAAGACACACTGGAAAACTATCTCGTACGCAACATGTGCTACGGGTTGTGTCGTATGTGTAGTACAATCCAGATGATATAGAGATAATGTGCTTTCCATATCCATTGCATATGGTAAAAAGAAGTTATTTCTGTTTGTTGTCATCATAGGTTTCGCTATGGAAACTATTTTGACGGATACCTCCATAGTTTAGTAGGGTACGAGTTAAACCTGGGAAGCAATAAAGCATCCCGATGTTACTCGAGTACCCATAGGGATAGTAAATATGACTCGATGAGAGTGGAAATATTGGACTTCCCTGAGTTTGTGGTGCATATGACCACAAGGCACATATCATTTTTCATCGGATTGATTCCCGTCGAAATATATTTATAGACATGAAGATTCTCGATATGAAAATCACTGTCAGATATATAGAATACATACAAACGTATTTGTATCAAAGTGTTGATACAATATATTGTGATATACAATATATGATGACAACAATACTTATGTTGTTGTTACAACATCATAAATGGACATTAATTGTATTGACCACTCAGAAGATTGAAAGACTATTCAGTCTCCAAACATGTCTGTTTAGGCATATTCAACCATCACGTTCCGTGCCCATAGGGTCCCGTCACAGCTGGTGATGTCGGATTGAAGGTTGAAGTAAAATTCAAACCTTTGCCCTTGAGGTTCATTGTACCCTAGGAATTGCTGATATAGAATAACCAAATGCTGAGATCTGAATCTAATGCCTTATGACATATAAGACACCATTTTTCTATTTGCGGTGTGATCCTGACTAGAGATGAATCCAGGATTGCACAGATTATCCCACGAGACACGAGCGGTCATGATGTCCATGGCCCAGTGAAAGCACAAGTGCTCCCTGGGTGTTTTTGGTAATTAATGATATATCTCTGGTTGGACTAATACCTTTATCTAGTATATTTCAGATGAGTTCAACAGTGGAGTGGCATGGACAAGAGGATGTGGAACCCCTTCAAGAAGCTAAGGACAAGGATTGGCAAAATCTCAAGACTCTTCATTTTCATTTTAGTGATCCAAGATCACATTGAGTCCATAGGGAAATCCAATACTATTAGAAAGGGATGAGGTGTCGCTTAATGGCTTGCTTGCTCAAAGTTCTTAGCGATATGCTCCAAAGCCCTCAACCACTTTCTCATTTCCACATATGTCCTAAACCAAAAGTCAAACTTGGCCCCACCGATTTGATCTATCCGGTGCCACCGAGTTCATTTGACATAGCCACTGCCCGAAACCCTAATCAGTTCGGTCTCACCGATGGGATCTCGGTCTCACCGAGATGGGCTTGCAAACTCTCTGTTACCTATTGCAATAATTTCGGTCGGACCGAGATATGCAATCGGTCCCAACAAGTCTGCTTGACCAACTCTCTGTTTTGCTTATTACCAAAATCAGTCCCACCGAGTTTGTGTAATCGATCAAACCGAGTTGAGGTTTTACCCTAACCCTAGCACATCGGTCCCACCGAGTTGATCATATCGGTCCCACCAAAATTCCTAATGTTCACATTTTGAACCATATCGGTCTGACCGAGTTTCTCGAGTCGGTCCCACCGAGTTTGGTGAAATGTGTGTAACGACTAGATTTTGTGTGGAGGCTATATATACCCCTCCACCCACTCTTCATTCATGGAGAGAGCAATCAGAACGTGCCTACACTTCCAGCATACATTTTCTTAGAGAGAACCACCTATCATGTGTTGAGACCAAGATATTCCATTCCAAACACAAGAATTTTGATCTCTGGCCTTCCCAAGTTGCTTTCCACTCAAATCATCTTTCCACCAAATCCAAATCTGTGTGAGAGAGTTGAGTGTTGGGGAGACTATCATTCAAAGCACAAGAGCAAGGAGTTCATCATCAACACACCATCTATAACCTTTTGGAGAGTGGTGTATCCTAGATTGGTTAGGTGTTACTTGGGAGCCTCCGTCAAGATTGTGGAGTTGAACCAAGGAGTTTGTATGGGCAAGGAGATCGCCTACTTCATGAAGATCTACCCAAGTGAGGCAAGTCCTTCGTGGGCGATGGCCATGGTGGGATAGAGAAGGTTGCTTCTTCGTGGACCCTTCGTGGGTGGAGTCCTCCGTGGACTTGCACAACTGTTACCCTTCGTCGGTTGAAGTCTCCATCAACGTGGATGTACGATAGCACCACCTATCGGAACCACGCCAAAAATCTCCGTGTCTCCAATTGCGTTTGCATACTCCAATTCCATCCCTTTACATTCTTGCAACTCGCATGCTTTACTTTTCCGTTGTTCATATACTCTTGCCATGCTTGCTTGAAATGTATTGTGAATGTTTAAACTTGTGCTAAAACTCCACCTTAACTTGAAGAAATTAAAAACTGCTACTTTTCTTTGTTGAGGGTCTAATCACCCCCCCCCCTCTAGACACCTCTTCTCGATCCTACAATTGGTATCAGAGCATTGGTCTCCATTGCTTTGGTTTAAACACCTTTGGAGGAAGATGGATGAGTCTATGTTGGGGAGTCTTAGATGTAGAGTGTCTATACTTGATGGAGAGTTCTTTCATGAATGGAAAATTGAGATGCCTGAGATTTTCCATGAATATCATTACTAGCCCTTGTGCACCTCACGTTGATCCTTTGCATCATACCCTTGATGAGTCTATGGACATGATCCGTAATCTTAGAACTGTTAATCTTATCACTAGAGGTTTGCCTAGAAACTTGATTGCTAGCTTTCCTGCTCTTGATTGTGCTTACACCATATGGAGATTTCTCGAGGAACGATTTCCAAATTATTCCTTGCAAAACTTAGATGAGATTCTTCACAAGTCCATTGCTTTGAGTAAGATGAAATCCAATGATCCTAAGTTTGGTGATTGTCTATTTGAGCTTACTAACCTCATGCGTGCCAAAGGAGATGTTGGAGTCATTAGCAATATCATCTCCGAAGCCATTAGAATTCATAAAGATGAATATTGTGATGATCATTTATCTAATGAATCACTCTCTCTAGGAATTGATTCATCACAATACGATGTTAAACATGGATACTATGATGAGGATGATGATAGTGAGTTTGATCTCGATGAGTCTATGAGACACTTTGGTCTTATGGCTAATATTCGTGACTACATGGCTGGAGGAAAGTAATGGGTCCTTGATAGTGGATGTACCAATCACATGACCGAAGACAAGGACATGTTTCGTGAGCTTGCTGAAAACAAAGGCCCTCGAAAGTATGTTACCTTTGGTGACAACTCAAAGGGTAAGGTGGTTGGCCTTGGTAAGTTGGCCATCTCACATGATAGCTCCATACAAAATGTTATGCTCGTTGAATCCCTTGGCTATAATTTACTTTCCGTATCTAGACTTGCTGACTTTGGTTTGAATGTTATATTTACTGAAGTAGATTGCCAAGTGTTTCGTAGAGATAATCATAAAATGGTCTTTACCGGTATACGTAGAGGTGATCTATACATTGTTGATTTCACTAAAAAAGGCTCAACCTAGAACTTGCTTAATTGCTAAATCTTCTAAAGGCTGGTTGTGGCATAGAAGGTTAGGTCACGTGGGCATGCGAAACCTTGATAAGCTTATTAAAGGTGATCATATCCTTGGAGTGAAAGATGTTATATTTGACAAGGATAGATTATGCAGTGCTTGTCAAGCAAGAAAACAAGTTGGAGGAAGCCACCCCGTGAAGAACATCATGACCACGAGAAGACCGCTCGAGCTATTTCATATGGATCTCTTTGGTCCCAATGCCTATAAAAGTGTCGATGGAAACTCATTTGGTCTAGTCATAGTAGATGATTTTTCAAGATTTACGTGGGTGTTCTTTCTTGTTGATAAATCGTAGGTCCAAAAGATCTTCAAGAATTTCGCTAGGAAGGCCCAAAAATCAATTTTAAGTGAAGATCAAGAAGGTTCGCAGCGACAACAGAACAGAGTTCAAGAACACAAATGTGGATACCTTTCTTGATGAAGAAGGGATTTCACACGAGTTCTCGGCTACGTACACACCTCAACAAAATGGAGTTGTTGAGAGGAAGAACCGAACTCTTATTGAGATGGCGAGAATGATGCTTGATGAGGACAAGACGCCAAAATACTTTTGGGCTGAAATGGTTGAGACAGCTTGTCATGCAACAAATCGCTTATATCTTCACAAGCTACTCGGCAAGACGGCATACGAGCTTCTCACCGGTAACAAACCCTAAGTTGGATACTTTCGAGTATTAGGCTCCAAGTGTTACATTCTTGATAAGCATCGTCGTTCTAAATTTGCTCCTAAATCTCATGAGGGTTTCCTATTTGGCTATGGCTCAAACTCTCACACCTACCATGTCTACAACAACTTCACCTAAAAGGTTGAAGAGATGGTAGATGTGAAGTTTGTTGAATCTAACGGCTCGCAAGTATAGCAATTGCCAATTGATGTAGGAGATAAAGACCCTTCAGAAGCAAACCAAGACTTGTCTATTAGCAAGATTCGTCCAACGGAGGTGAAGGAGAGTACCTCGTCCGTCCAAGTGGAAGCTTCTACCTCACAACAAGGTGAACCAAGAGTTGACACAGAGGCATCCACAAGTGGGACACACCAAGTTGAAGAAAACGAGGTAGTACCAAGATGAACCTCATCAACCGCCTTCTCCACCTCGACAAGAGAACGACAACATCAACAACGAAGAAGGCCAAGAGGAAGAACAAGATGATGAAGAAGATGTTCCACCCCGACCCAAGCAAAAGCTCTCACGAGTTAGATCAAGAGTCACAAGAGACCATCCCGTCGAACAAATCTTCAATGATATCCAAACCGGGAGCATACTCGCTCTAAAACTCGTTTGGCTAATTTTTGTGAACATTATTCATTCATCTCTAGTATTGAACCTATGAAGGTTGAAGAAGCATTGGAAGATCCAGATTGGATAAATGCCATGCATGAAGAGCTACACAACTTTGAGAGGAATCAAGTGTGGACATTGGTCGAGAAGCCCGACAACAACCACAACATCATTGGTACCAAATGGGTGTTTCGCAACAAGCAAGACGAAGATGGACAAGTCGATCTCAACAAAGCACGTCTCGTCGCCCAAGGCTACACTCAAGTCGAAGGTATGGACTATGGTGAGACATATGCCCCCGTTGCTATACTTGAGTCCATCCGCATCTTACTTGCCTATGCAAATCACCATGATATTACCTTGTACCAAATGGACATTAAAAGTGCTTTTCTAAATGGTGAAATTGAGGAGGAAGTTTATGTTAAACAACCTCCTGGCTTTGTTAATCCTAAGAAACCCGGCCATGTTTACAAACTTCACAAAGCTCTTTATGGTCTTAAACAAGCTCCTAGAGCATGGTATAAATGCTTGGCCAAGTTCCTTATTGAAAAAGGCTTTGAGATTGGAAAAATTGATTCTACTCTTTTTACTAAAAGGGTTAATGGTGAATTATTTGTGTGCCAAATTTATGTTGATGATATCATATTTGGTTCAACTAACCCTCATTTTAGTGAAAATTTTGGAAAGCTAATGTCGGAGAAGTTTGAGATGTCTATGATGAGTGAACTCAAATTCTTTCTTGGTTTGCAAATCAAGCAAATTAAGGAGGGTACCTTTATTTCCCAAACAAAGTATACCAAGGACCTATTCAAGAAGTTCAGCATGCAAGAATGCAAAGGTATGGATACACCCATGCCTACTAGTGGACATCTTGACTTGACCAAGGATGGCGAGCCGGTTGACCAAAAGGTTTATCGCTTTATGATTGGTTCATTGTTATATCTATGTGCCTACCATCCCGATAGTATGCTAAGTGTGTGCACGTGTGCACAATATCAAGCGGCCCCCAAAGAATGTCATCTTAAAGCTGTGAAAAGGATATTGAGATACTTAATACATACACCAAATTTTGGCATTTGGTATCCTAAGAGATCTTCTTTTGATCTTGTTGGCTATTCCGACTCGGACTATGCCAGAGACAAGGTTGATAGAAAGTCCACTTCGGGTACTTGTCAATTTCTTGGTAGATCTCTTGTGTCTTGGTCCTCCAAGAAACAAAACTCGGTATCCTTATCTACCGCCGAAGCGGAATACATTGCCGCCGGTTCATGTTGTGCTCAATTACTTTGGATGACCCAAACTCTTAAAGATTATGGGATCTATGTGAAACATGTTCCATTGCTTTCTGACAATGAAAGTGCTATTAATATTGCTCACAATCCCGTGCAGCATTCTCGAACTAAGCATACTGAAGTTCGTCATCATTTCATTCGAGATCATGTTGCCAAAGGATACATAGATCTTAAGCATGTTCGTACCGATAAGCAATTGGCGGATATATTCACCAAACCGCTTGATGAGAAAGTATTTTGCCATTTGAGAGGTGAATTGAATATCATTGATGCCTCAAACTTGGAGTAGTCACTCCATTTGGATACATGCAAGTCATGAGCCTTTGACTAATCCTTGATACTTCTCTTATGATGATGATCATATGTCTTGGATATATACTTGCACCCTTGCATGCTATCTAACCATTGTAGGTACTTGGATGAATATAAATCTATGAGAATGCAAAACACTCACATCTTAAGCAATCTCTACATCACCAAGACTCTACAATATGGTGGTTGAAGACAAGGAAGCATGAAATCTTTCAACATATCCTTTGACAACTTCTTTACATCAAATTTCACTTGATATCAAATTTCATGATTGTCATTTTGGATACACAATTGCTCTTCCTTGCAAGACTAACATATGTAGGTAGATGAACTCAAAACTACAAGTGGTGCTCCCAACTCTCGATGAGCTACATCAACCTTGAGCATCCCACACAAGTTCAACTACACGATCAAGATCAACACCACCACCCAAGGTATGTTATTCCATCTTAGAGAAGTTTTACCCCAAGTCATGGGTCAAAGCAGCTCAACAAGATGTGAATACATCAAAATGCTTAAACAGAAAATGGTAACCCCATTTTTAGCTTAAACAATGAGTATGACCTATGATCAAGTGTTCTCACTTGACTCCTCAATCAATATACTCTGTGTCTCCTAGTGCTTCCACTGAGCCATGGTAGCTTGCTACTACCCCGGAACACTTAGGTTGGCCGGCATGCGTCCTTCTTCGTTCCTGTGTCTGTCCCTTCGGGGAAATTCCACGCGTTGTTCCTTTAAGTCCTTATATCTTGCTACGACTTGGGTTCATACGTTGATGACCGACATGTTCGTTGCTGGGTCATGTATGCCTGTCCCTGTAAGTTAGTGCTACTTTACGACTAGTCATGTCATCCCGGGTTCTTTTTCATATGGATGCTATTGACACTATCATATACATGAGCCAAAAGGCGCAAACGGTCCCAGGCCAGGTATGGTGGCACCCGTGGGAATACCGTGCGTGAGGCCGCAAAGTGATATGATGTGTTACATGCTAGATCGGTGTGACTTAGGACTGGGGTCCTGACAGCTTTTAACATAGGCGACTTTGTCGCCGACCAATTCTAGATGAAGTTCTCTTGTGTTTCTCTGAGTTCTTACATTTGTCTCTTGCATATTAGTTCCCCTTCTTTAATAAAAAAACTTCATCTAGATTTCTTTAATTTCTCCGTTCTTGTCTGCATTCCCTGCATCCAATTCATTGCAAATCTTCGTGAGATCTTATTTGCCTAGTGAGCCGAGATGACAACTGTTTTCTCTCTATATTGAACATGGCCTCACCGGTTTGTCTTTTTCGGTCTAACCGAACTACTTCGGTGCCACCAAAGAAAACAACTCGGTGTTACCTATTTCAATGCTGAGGAGACACTTTGCCATTTGCATCCTGCATATTTGTTTCAGCTCCACTCAATGATTCTTGTCCTCTACCTGCATCACATTCTATATTGCTTTGTCATGTGACTCAAGGACCAAACCTATTCGACTCACACTCCAGAAAACCCCTTCTTGGAAATTGATGTCAAAGGGGGAGAGAAAGATCACATCAAAGCTTAATCACATCAAAGGGGGAGAGTGCTCAATCACATCAAAGAGAGAGAGAGCCCAGATGCTTGGTATTCAAGAGGAGAGAAGTCACATGTCCTTAAGAGGGGAAAGACATGTTAGTATGTGTTATGATTTCTTTGTGCGTTTTTTCTCGTTTTGCTCTGATTTTCTTGTCCCTACCTTCTCCTAGTATCCCATATAAGATTCAGGGGGAAAAAGACATCTAAGGGAAGGAAATCTTAGAATTCACTGCATATCTTTACTGTTTGGGCCCATGTCTATACTCAAATAGAGTACCCAGAACTCACTCACTACATGTCATCCCAATCTTGGTACTCTTGTGGTTTGCGGTTCTTGCTATGTTTAGTAGAAGTTTCTGTGTTATCTAACCTTGTTTACTCAGGTTCATCTCTTCCAAAGCCAACTTAAGACCACAAGGTAAGTATATGCATCACACTCATGTCCATGATGATCTCTTGCTAATGTACATATTGTTTGCAAGAAGGACTCATGAACATGAAGGCACACTTCTTAAATCCACATCATTTGCTCTGATGCATATAGCCAAGATACATGTAACTCATTGCTTGCTCTATCATGCTTATGCATTCACATTCTCTTATATTCCATATTTACATGATTGCATACATGTAGGGGGAGCCTATGCATGTTACATGTCTTTCCAAAGCTTTACTTGTTATTCTTCATATCTTTATCTAAAGCTTTGATGAATGTTGTCATCAATTATCAAAAGGGCGAGATTGAAAGCACAAGTGCTCCCTAGGTGTTTTTGGTAATTAATGTCAACATATCTCTTGTTGGACTAATACATTTATCTAGTATATTTTAGATGAGTTCAACAGTGGAGTGGCATGGACAAGAGGATGTGGAACCCCTTCAAGAAGCTAAGGACAAGGATTGGCAAAAGCTCAAGACTCTTCATTTTCATTTTAGTGATCCAAGATGACATTGAGTCCATAGGAAAATCCAATACTATTAAAAGGGGGTGAGGTGTTGCTTAATGGCTTGCTTGCTCAAAGTGCTTAGTGATATGCTCCAAAGCCCTCAACCACTTTCTCATTTCGATATATGTCCTAAACCAAAGTCAAACTCGGCCCCACCGATTTGATCTATCCGGCGCCACCGAGTTCATTTGACATAGCCACTGCCAGAAACCCTAATCAGTTCAATCTCATTGATGGAATCTCGGTCTCACCGAGATGGGCTTGTAAACTCTCTGTTACCTGTTGCAATAATTTCGGTCGCACCGAGATATGCAATCGGTCCCATCGAGTTTGCTTCACCAACTCTCTGTTTTGCTTATTACCAAAATCGGTCCCACCGAATTTGTGTAATAGGTCAAACCGAGTTGAGGTTTTACCCTAACCCTAGCACATCGGTCCCACCGAGTTGATCATATCGGTCCCACCGAAATTCCTAACGTTCACATTTTGAACCATATCAGTCTGACCGAGTTTCTCGATTCGGTCCCACTGAGTTTGGTGAAATGTGTGTAACGACTAGATTTTGTGTGGAGGCTATATATACCCCTCCACCCACTCTTCATTCATGGAGAGAGCAATCAGAACGTGTCTACACTTCCATCATACATTTTCTGAGAGAGAACCACCTACTCATGTGTTGAGACCAAGATATTCCATTCCAACCACAAGAATCTTGATCTCTAGCCTTGCCAAGTTGCATTCCACTCAAATCATCTTTTCACCAAATCCAAATCTGTGAGAGAGAGTTGAGTGTTGGGGAGACTATCATTTGAAGCACAAGAGCAAGGAGTTCATCATCAACACGCCATCTATTACCTTCTGGAGAGTGGTGTCTCTTAGATTAGTTAGGTGTTACTTGGGAGCCTCCATCAAGATTGTGGAGTTGAACCAAGGAGTTTGTACGGGCAAGGAGATCGCCTACTTCGTGAAGATCTACCCAAGTGAGGCAAGTCCTTCGTGGGTGATGGCCATGGTGGGATAGAGAAGGTTGCTTCTTCGTGGACCCTTCGTGGGTGGAGCCCTCCGTGGACTCGCGCAACCGTTACCTTTCGTGGGTTGAAGTCTCCATCAACGTGGATGTACGATAGCAACACCTATCGGAACCACCCCAAAAATCTCCGTGTCTCCAATTGTGTTTGCATACTCCAATCACATCCCTTTACATTCTTGCAACTCGAATGCTTTACTTTACGATGTCCATATACTCTTGACATGCTTGCTTGAAATGTATTGTGGATGTTTAAACTTGTGCTAAAACTCCACCTTAACTTGAAGAAATTAAAAATTATTACTTTTCTTCGTTGAGGGTCTAATCACCCCCCCCCCTCCTAGACACCTCTTCTCGATCCTACACCCATCTAGGGTAGTGGTGGCCATTGAGGGCGAATGCCTCAAACTCTATAGCCATGTGTTACCTCTATGGGTAAACTAAAGATAGTTAATTTTACAACCAATAAATTAAATACCATCATGGTTGATGTTGTAATGAACTTAGGAAAATCAATGGGTATTTCAAGAAGTTATCTTGAAACCATTAGTGTGAATCTCAAATTGCTAAATATGACACCTTGAAGATAATCTCCAAAATGGAGTAGTTCTCGCAACACTAGAGAGTATAATTTGATGAAATCAGTAGATACTCACTCGTAATGCCTTATGTCATGATTTAGTAAAATGTGTGGGAGAACACTTTGTAAATCAATTATAATGACAAAATATAGTCTTTAACAGTAGTGGTGATAATCTGCAAAGTAGTAGATCTACACACTACCTTGTGATCCCAATACATCAATTTGAAAAAATCACTAAAAAATTGCATATCAATTTTGCTCGTATTGAGACAACAGGCTCAATTAAGATGAATTGATTTTTATTTGCAAGAAATTAGAGTCTTGATTACAAATAATGAATGTATAATCTCAACATGTAGAATAACATGGAAATATATTACATCATAGTTTATTCTGGAATACAAGGTACTCAATAGATACACACTACTATTGTAATGAATAGTAGTGATGTTGCAAATTTGATCCTCAAGTGAAAAACTTGAATTGTACACACATCAAATAAAATAAGATGATCTTGTATCAAATTGCAAGATAATTCAGCGGGGTGAATTAATATGTTGCGAGAGAAAATTGATCTCAATCGCAATGAGATTGTTTTGCGAGAAAATATATATTTCTCAATGGCAAACCAATATTGTTGTGCGAGAAAATTTAATCTCAATCGCAAAATAATGTCGGTGTATTGCAATAGCAATCACATTTCACCACACACATTTCTGAAATTTTATAACTTAACAGAAAATGGGTTAAATGCGTATACATGGTCTAAAGATGACAAGTGCTAGTGAATAGCACTACTTTGACCATGTTGAATTATCCGGAAACGTACAGGAATTAGTGGAAACTCGCAAGAGATAAGGTTTTCCCTGGTTTCTCTCTCACTCCGTGCGGTTACTGACCGGAAGTCGTAACCGCCGCCGACGGGACGATGACACACATGGCGCGTGCCGGGAGGACTTGCTCGCCAGAAGAGAGGATCGCCGCCGCCAACCATGGCTGGCCTAGGGCGCCACCATGCCACACGAGGGCTGAGGTCTCGGGCACAGTCGGCACGTGTATGTGAGCGGCGACAGGTGGCGTCGCCGCGGGAGCGGCCGTGGCGCGGGCAGCCATGGGCTTCCGCCGCTGGTCAGCGGGAAATCTCCGCGCGGTAGGAATTGCTGCGTTGCCGCCAATTCCTTAGGCATACGTGCCACGGGAAACCCCGGAGGACGCCTCACGTCGAACTCGGACCTCGCTGAGCGTCGGGGGCGGGCTGCCTGCCGGAGGAAGAGCCTCGTCTCCGCCAAGGTCCCGCTGGGATGAGAAGCATCGCGTTGGGCCGGGTACCGCGCCGTCGGGGTCCGCCACTCGCCAGACCACGCACAGCGCGCTGCACCAAAGAGAGACCTCTGTAGGAGAGAGCGCAGACATGAGCAGTCGTGCGCCATGGGGTGACCCACGCTGTAGCCGAGGCCGAGGGTGCGTCACCGAGCGTGCGCCCGAGGGAGCCGCGGTAGGTCGATGCCCATTACCGGCATGATAGAGGCGCGGCTGCACCTCAGGCATCTGTGCCGCGTCAAGCCGGGCTGAGGGCCATGGCTCTGCAAGGAGGACCGGGGCGAGGCCGTAGTCGTCGTTCCCCATGGTGCCGCGGCGCACCAGTCGGTCGAAGGAAGGAGCACTGCGCAAGGGCGCCTCCTCCGTTCGTCGTTTGCCCCTGCCATCGGAATGGGGAGCAGCGGCCGGTTGGCCGCCGCTTGCCAGGGGCACGGCTCCGTCGCGTTCGATCGCCGTCCCGATCAACAACGATGGAGAAAAGTATGCAATGCGTCGGTTTATCCGCTCAAACAAGTACGCACTGAACATGCTTATAGCCAATCAATCAATGAATTAAATTAAAGAGTTAAATACACTACATGTGCAACTTGTCCAACATGATCAGTTTGGTGTCTAAACTTGAAAAGTACACAAAAATGGTGTCGTAACTTGTCTGGTCATTCAAATACGGTGCCTCTGGACGTATGCCGCTGTATCGAGTGCCCGCACGGTATGCGATTGTGTCGCTGGGCCACATGTCAGTTGTTGTAGGCGCTGGGCGCGCCGTGAGCTATGCGTGTTTTTTTATAGGAATGCCCTTGGATTTTAATTAATTCACGCAAAAAATACCCCTTCATTTTAATTAACACTTGCAAAAAAATATCAAGAAGAGAGCCAACGTATGCCCTTGGTCCGCTTGTTTGTTAGCCAAGCAGGAAGTCCATGGTTCGAATTCTCTTCAGGCAATCTTGTGTTTATACTTTTGTGAAAGTTAATTAAAGTATAGGCGTGTTCTCCTAAAAAAATAAGCGTGCGTCCAGCGCCCGCAACGATTTTTTTTAGAATTAACTGAAGTCCAGGGGTATTTTTGTAAAAACTACATGCACAACTCATAACATGTCCGCAACAACTGACATGTGGCCTAGCGACATGCTGGCATGCCACACGGGCACTTGATACGACGGTATACGTTCAGAGGCACCGTATTTGAATGCCTAGACAAGTTACGGCACCACTTTTATGTATTTCTCAAGTTTAGGCACTAAACTGACCGTGCCAGACAAGTTAGGGCATCTACAGTGTATTTAACTCTAAATTAAATGAGTGCATATGCAAACCGGACGATGGTCGATCCACGATTGATTGATTCTCATTCAGTGTGTTTGTAGGTCATGATGGTGTTGAAGTTCTCCATCAACGGCCCAAACTATCGGTCTCTGAGAGATCATCCGTGCTCCCGTTGATCTTCAAGGCAACGTCGGGCGATGGGCGGTCGCGTCCTCGCCGCCGGAAGGCATCGTCGTAAGCGCTGGATGGAAACCATGTTTCTTGGAGGCCTCTTCTATCTTTTCTTCCCTGTGCGTCCAAGTCGCTCTCGGCAGAGTGTGCTGATAATGTGTTGCAAAGTAAAACGAGAGAATCCTTGTCCTCATTGATGATGGAATTACATAAACATATATATAGCCCCTGAAGGGTGTCACCAAAAAGATGTGAGGAAACCGTCTCCATTAGGAAAAACGGGAATTAATAGGATTAATTAAATTCTAACCGTAGCCTACAGGGACCATGGCCCCTCAGCCTTAATAAAAATTGGAAGAAATTTTTGAAGGGGTGCTTGGAGTATAAAAAATATACACTTTGCCACCCCCCAATGCCTAGACAAGTTACGGCACCATTTTTATGTATTTTTTAAGTTTAGGCACTAAACTGACCGCGCCAGACAAGTTAGGGCATCTATAGTGTATTTAACTCTAAATTAAATGAGTGCATATGCAAACCGGACGATGGTCGATCCACGTTGATTGATTCTCATTCAGTGTGTTTGTAGGTCACGATGGTGTTGAAGTTCTCCATCAACGGCCCAAGCTATCGGTCTCTGAGAGATCATCCGTGCTCCCGTTGATCTTCAAGGCAACGTCGGGCGATGGGCGGTCGCGTCCTCGCCGCCGGAAGCCATCATCGTAAGCGCTGGATGGAAACCATGTTTCTTGGAGGCCTCTTCTATCTTTTCTTCCCTGTGCGTCCAAATCGCTCTCGACAGAGTGTGCTGATAATGTGTTGCAAAGTAAAACGAGAGAATCCTTGTTCTCATTGATGATGGAATTACATAAACATATATATAGCCCCTAAAGGGTGTCACCAAAAAGATGTGAGGCAACCGTCTCAATTAGAAAAAACGGGAATTAATAGGATTAATTAAATTCTAACCGTAGCCTACAGGGACCATGGCCCCTCAGCCTTAATAAAAATTGGAAGAAATTTTTGAAGGGGTGCTTGGAGTATAAAAAATATACACTTTGCCACCCCCCAATGCCTAGACAAGTTACGGCACCATTTTTATGTATTTTTTAAGTTTAGGCACTAAACTGACCGCGCCAGACAAGTTAGGGCATCTATAGTGTATTTAACTCTAAATTAAATGAGTGCATATGCAAACCGGACGATGGTCGATCCACGTTGATTGATTCTCATTCAGTGTGTTTGTAGGTCACGATGGTGTTGAAGTTCTCCATCAACGGCCCAAGCTATCGGTCTCTGAGAGATCATATGTGCTCCCTTTGATCTTCAAGGCAACGTCGGGCGATGGGCGGTCGCGTCCTCGCCGCTGGAAGGCATCGTCGTAAGCGCTGGATGGAAATCATGTTTCTTGGAGGCCTCTTCTATCTTTTCTTCCCTGTGCGTCCAAGTCGCTCTCGGCAGAGTGTGCTGATAATGTGTTGCAAAGTAAAACGAGAGAATCCTTATTCTCATTGATAATGGAATTACATAAACATATATATAGCCCTTGATGGGTGTCACCAAAAAAATGTGAGGCAACCGTCTCAATTAGGAAAAACGGGGATTAATAATTAAATTCTAACCGTACCCTACAGGGGACCATGGCCCGTCAGCCTTAATAAAAATTGGAAGAAATTTTGAAGGGGTTGCTGTGGAGTACAAAAAATTATTACACTTCTGCGCCCCCCCCCCGCTCCCCCCGACCCCCGCCCACACCCCCACACACACACTATCTATCTATTTTACTTGCCCCCCTGAAGAACCTGCCTAGCTCCGCCACTCATGCTAGCTAAGAACAAAACAATTACTGTAGGTAATTAGTACTAGCACTGATGTCAATCGTAGCAATTAGATCAAGAATTGAAAATCGCTTTGGGCTTTCTGGAGCCAGTCTTCATGCTTGAGTCTTGATGACATGTATCCTTTTCTTATGTTCTTGTTAGCCTCGCCGGGGGCAGCGACATGGCCGTCGGGCGCTGGGTGCTTCCTGGTGTGCCGTGGACAGAGCATCGGAGGACTTTGTCATCGGACGGGCGTCGCGCTCAAGACATTGTTGCGCCTTCAAATGCGTCAGATATCTCTCCGCTGTTGCGGACTCCTGTGTGGCTAAATTGCTCTGGGTTAAGAGCGTGCTGATAACGTGTTCGAGTAAAATGAGATTGAATGAAAGTAATGGATGATTATCATTGATTTCTATTGATTCTCAAGTATATATACATCTGAAAGAAGTGGGAAGAAGATCTGCCTGTTCGGAAGCATCCCTCCGAACAGGTGCATGTTGAACAGAGAGAGAAGAGACATGACTATTCGGGGTTGGACACATCCCTTTGCTAATGATTATTCATTAATTAGCATGTGCTAATTAATCTACTTTTTAAATCCTAACAATGGTTTTGGCAGACTCCGCTGCTTCCAGCGTGGAGTGCGCGCGTTGCTAGGGTCGTCGTCACCACCACCAGAACAGGCGTCGCGAGCATGTCGGTGCAGATCCTAGAGCCGGACTTACAATGTACGCCGCTGCCAGTGCAGGCTTTTGAGCCGGCCGCGCAAGCGCAGCACTTCGCGCCTCTGGTGCCCGCGGTGATCAACTGACTGGACGCCGGACCGGAAATTCCAATGCTGCACGTCGACCCCGTCGCCCCTGTTGAAGCAGTTCTGCCTCTGGGGAACGACATCGTCGTCCTTGACAACGACAAGCACGAGGCCGCGTCGCTGCCATCTCCGACCCCCGCGGTTGTTGAGATCGCCGCAAGTCACGCGCTCGCCTTCGTGCCGCCGAGATACCCGCATATGCTGTCCCCCATGGGCTGCGGCTCCCCTGCCACTCCTCCGTCTTTGCCGTGCATGAGATTCAGCCGTCGCGTCTT
Organism: Triticum urartu; assembly: GCF_003073215.2. Taxonomy (NCBI): domain Eukaryota; kingdom Viridiplantae; phylum Streptophyta; class Magnoliopsida; order Poales; family Poaceae; genus Triticum; species Triticum urartu. The sequence goes on along the minus strand of NW_024113140.1, from coordinate 33,357 downwards.
GGAGCTCGGTGTCCCGCTGGCGAGCCCGCCGTCGAGCAGCCGCTCCGGCTGCGTTAGCACATGGAGCCCGCCGGCGCTCGGGCTCGCGAACGGCGCCTCCAACGGCGTCGCGCCCGACACCCTCCTTCTTGGAGATTCTTCCGACGAGGACGAGCGCGGCGGGAGCTCATCTCGCCGCCGGTGATGCGCCCGACCGACCATGGGAATCTCCGCCTGTGTCTGTCCTGGGATGGGGATTGAGACATGGCTAGATTTGCTCCTGGTCGCTCTCTCCCTTATCCGACCGGTTGACCAGGCTGGTCTGGCTTTTGCGATGGCTGCCTTAGTTGGCCCATTTGCAAGCTTACTGGGCCACCACCAGCCCCTACTTAATTACTAGCTTTTTAGCAGAACATTAGTGTTCTAAAAGCACTTCTAGCAATGATTTTATTCCTGTTTTAGACTCTGTTAAATTCAGTACATCTATTTCAGTATTGTTTTTCTGTTGAGTACCATGTATTCCAGAATCTATCTATGATGTAATATATTTCCATGTTTCCCACATGTCGAGAATTAGAGCCGTACCTCAAAATTTTTGGCCCCGGTGCGAAATGAGAATTTAGGCCCCATATACAGGAAAATTAATTGGAATATTTTCCATTAACCATTGAGAAATATCAAAGATATAAATCATACCCCAAAAAAATATTTATTACTTTGAAATATTAAATTATGAATCCATTGGAGAAAAGTCAGAGAGAGGAGACGAGGAGACGAAGTATTAAGTTGTAGCGATTTGATTTATGGCTGACACTGAGCAGAATTTGATGCGTTTGCATACGCCACTGCGTCGACTCTTGTGAAGATAAGACCGGGACATGACTGGGCCATGGGTGCCTTATTTAATCTCTAGTAATGCTAGATTAACTATAGTAATAATAATCATGTACTGTACTTAAAAAATTAGGGGCCCCAAGATCTTGGGGGGCCTGTGCTGAAGGAAATATTCCCTAGAGGCAATAATAAAGTTATTATTTATTTCCTTATATCATGATAAATGTTTATTATTCATGCTAGAATTGTATTAACCGGAAACATAATACATGTGTGAATACATAGACAAACAAAGTGTCACTAGTATGCCTCTACTTGACTAGCTCGTTAATCAAAGATGGTTATGTTTCCTAACCATAAACAAAGAGTTGTTATTTGATTAACGGGATCACATCATTAAGTGAATGATCTGATTGACATGACCCATTCCATTAGCTTAGCACCCGGTCGTTTAGTGAGTTGCTATTACTTTCTTCATAACTTATACATGTTCCTATGACTATGAGATTATGCAACTCCCATTTACCGGAGGAACACTTTGTGTGCTACCAAACGTCACAACGTAACTGGGTGATTATAAAGGAGCTCTACAGGTGTCTCCAAAGGTACATGTTGGGTTGGCGTATTTCGAGATTAGGATTTGTCACTCCGATTGTCGGAGAGGTATCTCTGGGCCCTCTCGGTAATGCACATCACATAAGCCTTGCAAGCATTGCAACTAATGAGTTAGTTGCGGGATGATGTATTACGGAACGAGTAAAGAGACTTGCCGGTAACGAGATTGAACTAGGTATTGAGATACCGACGATTGAATCTCGGGCAAGTAACATACCGATGACAAAGGGAACAACGTATGTTGTTATGCGGTCTGACCGATAAAGATCTTCGTAGAATATGTAGGAGCCAATATGAGCATCCAGGTTCCGCTATTGGTTATTGACCGGAGACGTGTCTCGGTCATGTCTACATTGTTCTCGAACCGTAGGGTCCGCACGCTTAAGGTTACGATGACAGTTATATTATGAGTTTATGCATTTTGATGTACCGAAGTTTGTTCGGAGTCCCGGATGTGATCACGGACATGACGAGGAGTCTTGAAATGGTCGAGACGTAAAGATTGATATATTGGAAGCCTATGTTTGGATATCGGAAGTGTTCCGGATGAATTCGGGATTTTACCGGAGTACCGGGAGGTTACCGGAACCCCCCGGGAGCTATATGGGCCATAGTGGGCCTTAGTGGAAAAGAGAAGAGGCAGCCCAAGATGGGCCGCGCGCCCCTCCCCTCCCTTGGTCCGAATAGGACAAGGAGAGGGGGCCAGCCACCCTCTCTCTTTTCCCCCCTCCGCGAATCCTATTCCAACTAGGATTGGGGGGGGGGAATCCTACTCCCAGAGGGAGTATGACTCTCCTGGCGCGCCTCTCCTAGGCTGGCCGCACCCCCCCTCTAGTCCTTTATATACGGAGGCAGGGGCACCCCAGAAACACACAAGTTGATCCACGTGATCTTACTCTTAGCCGTGTGCGGCGCCCCCCAGCCACCATAGTCCTCGATAATATTGTAGCGGTGCTTAGGCGAAGCCCTGCGGCAGTAGTACATCAAGATCGTCACCACGCCGTCGTGCTGACGGAACTCTTCCCCGAAACTTTGCTGGATCGGAGTCCGGGGATCGTCATCGAGCTGAACATGTGCTAAAACTCGGAGGTGCCGTAGTTTCGGTGCTTGATCGGTCGGGCCGTGAAGACGTACGACTACATCAACCAAACGCTTCCGTTGTCGATCTACAAGGGTACGTAGATCACACTCTCCCCTCGTTGCTATGCATCATCATGATCTTGCGTGTGCGTAGGAAATTTTTTGAAATTACTACGTTCCCCTTCATGTGCAGTTGCTCCGGTTGCACCTGCCCACATACGGGCCTGTCGAGAATAATGACATCTATTTGCAATTGAGATTTTCAATATCTTGCAAATATGGATGCAAAATTCAAAGTGATTTCTTTGAATTGATGTATTGGGATCACTAGATAGTGTGTAGTTCTACTGCTTTGTAGATTATCACCACTACTGCTTAAGCCTACATTTTGTCATATTTGACATTATGATTACTCAACAATATTCTCTTCCATACATTTTATTAAGTTATGACATAAGGTACTAGAAATATGAGTATCTACTGATTTCATTAGATTATACTATCTAGTGATGAGAGATGGACCCCAAAATTTATTTTGGGGAGTATCTACAAGGTGTTATGCTTAACAATTTGAAGTTCACACTAATGGTTTCAAGTAACTCCTTGAAATATCCATTAATTTTGCAAAATTCATTACAACACTAACCATGATGGTCTTTACTTTACTGACCGTAAATTAATTATCTTTGGTACCTGATGGCTAGGGATTTTAGGCATTCGCCCTCAAGGGCCACCATTGCCCTACCCAGGCCATGGAGAACATGATCGCTCTTGTGTTTCGTGGGATAATGTGTGCAATCTAAGACCCGTAGGATTCACTTCTGGTTGGGATCACACTACTAATAGAAAAAAATGTTGTCTTATACGTCATAAGGCATTATATCGATCCACATCTTAGCATTTGGTATTCTGTATTAACAATCCCTGGAACGCAGAGGACCTCAAGGGCAAAGGTTTGCTCACTTAAACCTTCAACCCGACATCACCAATGGTGAAGGGACCCTATGGGCACGAAGAATGTGATGGTTGAATACTTGAATATGCCTCAACCGACATGTCTGGAGGCTATGAATAGTCTCTCAATCTCCTAAGTGGTCAATATAATTTATGTCCATTTATGATGTTCCAATAAGAACATAAGTATTTTTTCATCATATATTGTATCAGCACTTTGGTACAATACATATGTATGTATTCTATATATCTGACAATAATTTTCATATGAGAATCCTGAAGTCTATATGTAGATTTCTACGGGGTCAATCTAATGAAAGATGATATGTGTATTGTGGGCATATGCACCACGAACTCTATACTCAGGGAAGTAAAATGTTTCCACCCTCATTGATAGAAAAGGAGATATTTTGAAATCGCTAGACGCGATGAGGTAATAGTTGGCTCAATCCAAGTCATATTTACTATCCCTATGGGTACTCGAGTACCATCAAGGATGCTTTATTGTGTCCCTGTTCAACTCGTACCCTACTGAACTATGGAGATATCCATCAAAATATTTTCCATAGCGAAACTTATGATGACAATAATGAATGAAATATGCCCTAGAGGCAATAATAAAGATGTTATTTATATTTCCTTATATCATGATGAATGTTTATTATTCATGCTAGAATTGTATTAACCGGAAACTTGATACATGTGTGAATACATAGACAAAACAAAGTATCCCTAGTATGCCTCTACTAGACTAGCTCGTTAATCAAAGATGGTTAAGTTTCCTGACCATAGACATGTGTTGTCATTTGATGAACGGGATCACATCATTAGGAGAATGATGTGATGGACATGACCCATCCGTTAGCTTAGCATAATGATCATTTAGTTTTATTTCTATTGCTTTCTTCATGACTTATACATATTCCTCTGACGATGAGATTATGCAACTCCCGAATACCGGAAAGACACCATGTGTTCTATCAAACGTCACAACGTAACTAGGTGATTATAAAGATGCTCTTTAGGTGTCTCCGAAGGTGTTTGTTGAGTTGTCATAGATCGAGATTAGGATTTTTCACTTCGAGTATCGGAGAGGTATCTCTGGGCCCTCTCGGTAATGCACATCACTATAAGCCTTGCAAGCAATGTGACTAATGAGTTAGTTACGTGATGGTGCACTACCAAACGAGTAAAGAGACTTGCCGGTAACGAGATTGAACTAGGTATGATGATACCGACGATCGAATCTCGGGCAAGTAACATACCAATGACAAAGGGAATGACGTATGTTGTTATGCGGTTTGACCGATAAAGATCTTCATAGAATATGTAGGAACCAATATGAGCATCCAGGTGCCGCTATTGGTTATTGACCGGAGATGTGTCTCGGTCATGTCTACATAGTTCTTGAACTTGTAGGGTCCGCACGCTTAACGTTTGATGACGATTTGTATTATAAGTTATGTGTTTTGGTGACCGAAGTTTGTTTGGAGTCCCGGATGAGATCACGGACATGATGAGGAGTCTCGAAATGGTCAAGAGGTAAAGATTCATATATTGGAAGGTTATATACGGACACCGGAATGGTTCTGAAGAGGTTCGGGGATTTTTTAGAGTACCGGGAGGTTAACGGACCCCCTCGGAAAGTTAATGGGCCTAATGGGCCATAGTGGCGAGAGGGAGGAAGGCCACAGGAGGAGGCGCGCGCCTCCCCCTGCCCTATCCGAATTGGACAAGGGAAGGGGGCGCGGCCCCCCTTTCCTTCTCCCTCTCCCCCTTTCCCTTTTCCCCTCTCCGTTGGAAGGAAGGGGGGGCGAATCCTACTAGGAGTGGAGTCCTAGTAGGACTCCCCCCATGGCGCGCGCCCCTTGGGCCGTCCACCTCCTCTTCCCCTCCTTTATATACGGGGGGCGGGGGCACCCCAAAGGAACAACAGTTGTTCTCCTAGCCGTGTGCGGTGCCCCCCTCCATAGTTTACTCCTCCGGTCATAGCATCGTAGTGCTTAGGCGAAGCCCTGCGCGGATCACATCACCATCACCGTCACCATGCCGTCATGCTGTCGGAACTCTCCCTCGACCCTCTACTGGATCAAGAGTTTGATGGACGTATCGAGCTGAATGTGTGCTGAACACGGAGGTGCCGTACGTTCGGTACTTGGATCGGTTGGATCGTGAAGACGTTTGACTACATCAACCGTGTTAACCTAACGCTTCCGCTTTCGGTCTACGAGGGTACGTGGACACACTCTCTCCCTCTCGTTTCTATGCATCTCCTAGATAGATCCTGCGTGATCGTAGGAATTTTTTTGAAATTGCATGCTACGTTCCCCAACAAATAAAGAGGAATATTTTCTCTTCAACATATATGGATATGGAAAACACATTATCTCCTTATCGTCTGGATTGTATTACACATACTACAAAACCCGTAGCACATGTTGCGTACAAGATAGTTTTCAAGAATGTCTTTTGTATGACAAACTTGGCATACTCGCCTTGGTCATCGGGACATTGGGTTGAAATAGAAACTATCAGCAATTCCATTGGTTACTATTATGATGCTAAATTCTAACAATATTTGGATTTTATGTGCGCTACATCTGATGCAGGGAAGCTAATTTTAAGGCTCACGCACCTTGAAGTCTATGCTGAACCACTCAAACTCCTTGAATGCATCAAGGCAAGGTAAGTCACTCTTCCCAACCATTGACTAGACTATTCGGGTATTCCATGGTTTTAAAAGACACATATGCATGATGGTCTCAAGTGTGTCTTTATCCACACAAAAACCATTTGTTGATTATCCTAACCATCGATTTCAAGCAAATCGAATGGGCAACGTTGCATAATTCTCCTTTGTGCCTTTAATATGGCCCTAGGATAGAAGGTTAGCACTTTGTCCTAATGTCTAGACTCAAAATGGATTGGTAGAATCCTTTATCCAAAGAGTTAAGCTCATTGCATTATCTTTACTCTGGAATTACAACTTACCAACTTTACGTTGGAGTGATGTAGTTTTACACGCTCATGACCGAACTGCATAATATTATCCCTCTCTATCTTTGATATGTAGAAATCTACCAAGTATTTCCCACTTGTGGTAATTCGGTTACACACCGATATCACCACCCCGACATACATCATTGGCCCCTCAACATATAGTTGGGATCTATGTGAGGAATAACTATATGTTCGTCAATACCTCAAGCCCCTCGGACGGGGAGTTATTCAAGGCCAGTATGGCGATTCAATGAGGAACATTTATAGGCATTAGGGGGAGAGTTCAAGTACCATAAAGAATGCCAGGAAATTAGTGGAATGTTCAATACATTTCTGCCTCAAATCCACGTACTCGAAGATCTGAACCATGCGTCCAGAAGATTTGCAACACATTGCAAATAACTTGCCAGATTCATTTACTGACTATAAAGGTGTCACACAATCCTACAATCCTGCAAAAAATGCCTGAAAGAGTGAATGTACCAACACAATCCACTTCACTCTCCGTTCGAAGCAACAATGGGAGATGTATGGAAAAATTACATCAGGATTCAGCTTCTCGCAAGCAGGGATATCGAGGCTTCTGAATCAGTAAATGCAAGTCAACTTCACGTTGACAGACACCTAATGGGTGGTATACACCCAGTGGATGGGCAACCTCCACCAACCCAGGTCATAGTGCACACAATGACCGGGACATCAGAATACCCGACTCAATTGCATTGGAAATGGCGAACAGTCACCATGGGTAACGATATTTCCATCAACTCTAAATTGATATATAGATTCTAGAGAAACATATCTCCGGAAGACTACAACTTTCGACATACATTTTTCAACTAGATTGCAGAAACCTTTCAAATGAATCAGATCCAAAGACCATGGCCATGGCAAAGTGTGAACAACACTCGGACTGAACTCAAGCAAAGGATACAATCTAGGTAGAAATAATCTTGCTCAATAATGGGAAGGTATTCATAAGCAATACCTACACCAGTTTTCTTCTGCAAACATAATTGAGAATAGCAGGGTGGTGAAACATAGAGCAAGTATTGTAGCACAAGGGTTCACGCAGATACCCAACTATTCTCCAGAGGTGGAATCTCTATCCGATTACTTATATCATTGGCAGTACAATGATACGTCTCCAACGTATCTATAATTTTTGATTGTTCCATGCTATTATATTATCAACCTTGGATGTTTTATATGCATTTATATGCTATTTTATATGATTTTGGGGACTAACCTATTAACCCAGAGCCCAGTGCCAGTTTCTGTTTTTTCCTTGTTTTAGAGTATCGCAGAAAAGGAAAAATCAAACGGAGTCCAATTGACCTGAAACTTCACGGAACTTATTTTTGGAACGGAAGCAATCCAGAAGACTTGGGGCCTACGTAAGGGAAGAAACAAGGAAGGCACGAGGTAGGGGGCGCGCCCACCCCCTGGGCGCGCCCTCCACCCTCGTGGGCCCCTCGTGGCTCCCCTGATGTGCTTCTTCCGCCTATATATATATATTCATATACCCTAAAACTATCGGGGAGCACAATAGATCAGGAGTTCCGTCGCTAGAAGCCTCCGTAGCCACCGAAAACCAATCTAGACCCGTTCCGGCACCCTGCCGGAGGGGGAATCCCTCTCCGGTGGCTATCTTCATCATCCCGGTGCTCTCCATGACGAGGAGGGAGTAGTTCTCCCTTGGGGCTGAGGGTATGTACCAGTAGCTATGTGTTTGATCTCTCTCTCTCTCTCTCGTGTTCTTGAGGTGGTACGATCTTGATGTATCGCGAGCTTTGCTATTATAGTTGGATCTTATGATGTTTCTCCCCCTCTACTCTCTTGTAATGGATTGAGTTTCCCCTTTGAAGTTATCTTATCGGATTGACTCTTTAAAGATTTGAGAACACTTGATGTATGTCTTGCCGTGCGTATCTGTGGTGACAATGGGATATCACGTGATTCACTTGATGTATGTTTTGGTGACCAACTTGCGGGTTCCGCCCAGGAACCTATGCATAGGGGTTGGCACACGTTTTCGTCGTGATTCTTCGGTAGAAACTTTGGGGCACTCTTTGAGGTTCTATGTGTTGGTTGAATAGATGAATCTGAGATTGTGTGATGCATATCGTATAATCATACCCACGGATACTTGAGGTGACATGGGAGTATCTAGGTGACATTAGGGTTTTGGTTGATTTGTGTCTTAAGGTGTTATTCTAGTACGAACTCTAGGGCTATTTGTGACACTTATAGGAATAGCCCAATGGATTGATTGGAAAGAATAACTTTCAGGTGGTTTCATACCCTACAATAATCTCTTCGTTCGTTCTCCGCTATTAGTGACTTTGGAGTGACTCTTTGTTGCATGTTTGTAGGATCGAAAGTATGTCTAGAGGGGGGGTGATTAGACTACTTGACCAAATAAAAACTTAACCTTTTCCCAATTTTAGTTCTTGGCAGATTTTAGCTAATTTAGGACAAGTCAAGCAATCATCACATAATTCAAGCAAGCATGCAAAGAGTATATAGGCAGCGGAAAGTAAAGCATGCAACTTGCAAGAATGTAAAGGGAAGGGTTTGGAGAATTCAAACGCTATTGGAGACACAGATGTTTTTCCCATGGTTCGGATAGGTGGTGCTGTCCTACATCCACATTGATGGAGACTTCAACCCACGAAGGGTAACGGTTGCGCGAGTCCACACAGGGCTCCACCCAAGGGTAACGGTTGCGTGAGTCCACACAGGGCTCCACCCACGAAGGGTCCACGAAGAAGCAACCACCCACAAAGGGTCCACGAAGAAGCAACCTTGCCTATCCCACCATGGCCATCACCCACACAGGACTTGCCTCACTAGCGGTAGATCTTCACGAAGTAGGCAATCTCCTTGCCCTTACAAACTCCTTGGTTCAACTCCACAATCTTGTCGGAGGCTCCCAAGTGACACCTAGCCAATCTAGGAGACACCACTCTCCAAGAAGTAACAAATGGTGTGTAGGTAATGAACTCCTTGCTCTTGTGCTTGAAATGATAGTCTCCCAACACTCAACTCTCTCTCATAGGATTTGGATTTGGTGGAAAGAGGGTTTGAGTGGAAAGCAACTTGGGAAGGCTAGAGATCAAGATTCATATGGTAGGAATGGAATGTCTTGGTCTCAACACATGAGTAGGTGGTTCTCTCTCAGAACATATGAGTTGGAATGGTGTGTGTGTTCTGATAGCTCTCTTCTCGAATGAGAAGAAGGTGGAGGGGTATATATAGCCTCCACACAAAATCCAACCGTTACACAGTTTTCCAATCTCGATGGGACCGAATCAATAAGCTCGGTCGGATTGAAAATGTAAACCTAGTGACCGTTAGTGATTTTCGGTGGGACTGATATGCAACTCGGTAGGACCGATGTGGTTAGGGTTTGGGCATAACGTAATCTCGGTGAGACCGATTACACAAACTCGGTGAGACCGAATTTGGTAATTAGCTAACCAGAGAGTTGGTCAGGCAAACTCAGTGGGACCGATTTGCTCTTTCGGTGAGACCGAGTGGAACTCGGTGAGACCGAAAAGTTACAAAGGGGAAACACTGACTTTACATTGCAATCTCGGTGGGACCGATTCGCTCTTTCGGTGGGACCGAAAAGTTACGAAAGGGAAACAGAGAGTTTGCAACCCCATCTCGGTGAGACCGAGATCCCTATCGGTAGGACCGAATTGCTAGGGTTTGGCAGTGGCTAATGACAAGTGAAACTCGGTGGCGCTGGATAGGAAGAATCGGTAGGACCGAGTTTGGCTTAGGGTTTAGGTCATATGTGGATATGGGAAAGTAGTTGAGGGTTTTGGAGCATATCACTAAGCACATGAAGCAAGAGGCTCATTAAGCAACACCTCATCCCTCCTTGATAGTATTGGCTTTTCCTAAAGACTCAATGTGATCTTGGATCACTAAAATATAAAATGAAGAGTCTTGAGCTTTTGAGCTTGAGCCAATCCTTTGTCCTTAGCATTTTGAGGGTTCCACTTTCACATCCATGCCATGCCAATCATTGAGCTTTCCTGAAATAATCATCTTGGAATAGTATCAGCTCAATGAGCTATATGTTGTTATGAATTACCAAAACCACCTAGGGATAGTTGCACTTTCAATGTTGAGGGACAGTTATGTGATCCAATTATGTTATTATTGTTGAGAGAACTTGCACTAGTGAAAGTATGAACCCTAGGCCTTGTTTCCTAGCATTGCAATCTCCCCCTTTTTGGTAATTGATGACAACATATAGATCAAAGCTTCGACAAATGATAATAAGCATGAAATATATCGTCGCTTTGAGAAGTATGTGATAAGTAAGAGCTCCCCCTAAATTTGTGCATATTTAAAATTTGCTTTGGACTGCAAATGCACAAAGAGTTAGAGTCATGGGTTACTCTTCCATGTCACATACATCTTGGTGGAGCGCTTAAAATGATAAGAATGAAATACATGCACTCATCACCAAGAAAAGTGAATGATCACACAAGATAGATAAGATGATAATATTAAGCAAACATTAAGTGTAGCTTATGATCAAACACATGATTATCAATGTCTCACAAATAATGACGTAGTACCAAACAAGCACTCAAAAGCAAACAAGTTCGAAAAACCACCAAATAAAGCAAGAGAGAAAAGCAACACTCTCTCTCTCGAAGCCTATGATCTATACATCTTCTCCCCCTTTGGCAACAAGTTACCAAAAAGTTCCTAGAAAATGCATAGCACTAGATCGACGCTCAGGCTTGATCTTCAGGTGGTGGTGGAGTCCGGATCACTCCAAGGACGAAGGCTTCGGTAGATGCTGAAGTAGTCGCTGGAGTTGGAGCTGAAGTAGATGCTGGAGCTGGTGGAACTGAGGCTGTAGCTGGTGCTGAAGTGGTGGCTCTGGTGTCAGCAACTGGCACGGGAGATGACCTCGGGCCTCGTGGCATTCTGGCAAAGGTATGAGTGGTAGTCCTGCCTCTCCTCTTCTGCATGTCCTCCTGGAGCTGCTCCACTGCAGACTGAACTTCTGTTACCTTGACATCCAGGTCATAGAACTTCTATTCCATGATTCTCTCTAGGCTCTGCTGATTCTGAGTGAGGGTGGCCAGACTTTTCTCAATCCTCAGCGTGGATGCAATCAAGTAACCAAGCTGCTCTTGTTTAGTCTTCAAGAAGTATTCAGATGCCTCCTCTTGGGTAGGCATCTTGGCAGCTTTCTCCTTCCTCGCCTTCTCCTTCTTTGCAAATGCTTGGGCAGATGATGGCTCGTTCTCAGTCATGACAACTTGATTGTCCTCGAAATCTGGACGGATGGGCAGGTGTTCCTTGTCCAATAGATATATGCCCGTGCCATCTTGGAGTTGATGAGCTCCTGAATTTGAGGGGCATATCCGCAGCTCCTCTTTTGATCTGCTGCAGTCCTCTTAATTGTTTCCACTATGAGGCTCATCACCTTGAACTTCTGAGGCACATCAAACACATGTAGCAAGTTGATAGCATGGCCTCTGATCATCTTGTGATCTCCAGACTTAGGCAATAAGGTGTGTCTTAGTATCCAATTGATCATCGGGAGTCCTGACAGAAGGTAATGCACAGAGCCAAACTTGAAGGTGTCAAGAGCTTCATTGGGAATTTCCTTGTACATATTGGACATGGAGTTATGGTCCATCTTCTTCTTGGCATAGATATCCAAGTCATCATCTTGCTCCTCTAGGGCATTTATGATCTGTGCCCACTCAGCAACTGTGGATTGGTACCTTGTACCCTCAGAAATCCATGTGATCCTCCCATCTGGATAAAAGTGTGCCGTGGAGTAGAATTGCATGATCAGTTCCTCGTTCCACTTTGTGAGCTTCTGCCCAACAAAGTCAGCTACTCCACAAGCATTAAAGCTGTCAAATACTCCTGGGTAGTATTCCTCCTTCTCCCTCATGTAGGTCCAGTCAACCCATCTCATGTCACAGACAATTGGCTTCTTATCTAGCAAAACAGTCTCATAGAAATCCTGCTGCTCCTTGGTGTGAAACCTGTAGTCCACTGCTGTCCTTCTCCTTGAAGCATACGGGTCTGCTTCTCTCCACTTCCTCAGCCCTGAATCTCTCCTGAGCTTCATATCCTCAGCCACAGGATGAGCATCGTTGTGGTCTGGAATCTTGGGCTTTAGCTTTCTCAGGACATTCTCCTCCTCATCCTCAGCAACAGTCTCAGGCACTGGGGCCTTGTTCTTCTCAGCTGCAGGAATGCTCCTTGTATTTCTCTTAGGTTTTGGCTTGGAGGTAGCTTTGGGCTTAGATGCAGTAGCCCCTGACCTTATGGCATCACCCATCAGCTTGGGTGCCTTGGGTGCTGGTGCAGCTACCTCTTCTTCCTCTTCTTCTTCCATGATGGAAGCTTTTCCAAGCACTCTAGCCACAGTCTTCTTCACCCTCTCCTTCCTTTTCTTGCCCTCAGCTGCCACTGGCTCTTGGGGAGTGGGCTTCTCAGTTGAGGCTCTAGCCTTTGACATGGGCTGCCTGCCTGCTGGCCTCTTGATTTTCAGACCTGGCTTAGTGCCTTGAGCTGGCTCAATTCTCTTAGAAGTGGCATGTTCCTCTGCCACATAGTCCTCATCCTCGGAATCTGAAGTCCTCTTCTTCCTTTGTCTCGTGGCAGCCTTTGGCAAGTTACTAGGAGTGCTCCTGCTGCCTTCATCAGATGAACTAGAGGGACTAGTGCCCTCACTCATCACCACTTGTTGTTCTGACAGATTCTGGCTATCACTCTGGTCTGACATGCTGCAAACTAACTGCTGACCCTGTGAATAGATTATAGATGAGATAGAAAAGATGAGCATCACAAAATGCAGAGTATTTTTGCAAAAGAATGATCCAAAAACTTAGTTTTAGTTTCCTACTGAAATCATCTCGGATCTACCGATTTTCAAACTCGGTGATACCGAAGCAGTTTTGGAACCTAAACTAGTGAACTCGGTAGGACCGAGTCACAGTTTGGTGGCACCGAGACTGCTATGGTTTCACTGAGTTCAAAAATCGGTCACACCGATAAGTAATTCTCGGTCAGACCGAGTCTCACTTGTGCAATGGCATAAGCCAAATCGGTGGGACCGAGTTTTTCAACTCGGTGGGTCCGAGATGGTTTCAGCGGAAACCTAAACCTAGAATTTTCGAATCAAACCTAATCTATGGGCGTTTTGACTAGATAGAAGTTTATCAAATGTGGCAAGAAATCAATATGATCACAATGTGCTAGGAATCAGATTGAGGAATAGCACAAAGATCAAGTCCATACCCTAGTTCGGTGGGGACTTGCTACGGCGGCAACGGCGGGGCAGAATTCCCGTTGACGGCGACGGAGACCAGCGACCGGAGGCTGCTGGCGGCGAGAAGACGATCCGGAGACCTCGAGGGCAGAGCAGGCTATCGCGCGGGCGAAGGGGTTCGGAGAAATTTTCAAATTTTGCCCGTGACTATATATAGCCTGACCCTGTCGGTGTGACCGAGTGGAACGACTCGGTGGCACCGAGATTCATAACTACGTGCAGTTACTGAAACTCGGTATATATGAGTATATTGACTTAGGAGTCAAGTGAGAGCACTTGATCATAGGTCATACTCATCGTTTAAGCTCAAGTGGGGTTACCACTTTTACATAAAGCATTGTTTTGTTCACATCTTTAGAGTTGCTTTAGCTCAAGTCTTAGAGTAAAGCTCCCCCTAGATGTGATATCCCCCTTAAGAGGGATGAACTAACCTTGGGTTTTGTCGATGATGACCTTCATGTAGATATTGAAGATGTGGATGCTCAATGTTGATGTAGATCTCTGGAGCTATCCATTTGAGTGAATTGCACTTTCAATACCTACATGGGTTAGTCCCACAAGGAACAAGCAAGGATATCCATAGACATAGAGTGATGCACACAAAAGATGATGTCCATGAAAACTTTTTAGGTTACCTTGTCCCTTGTTTTACCAACAAGAGGGTTTGTGACTCCTTGAACTAGTGCAAGATGTGGAAGTTGATTGCACTTGTTCTTGCCAAAATGATAAGAGTGAAGTATGTTGGCGGAGTCACCCTCAAGAACTCTCTAGTTCTTCTTCTTTTGGATCCACATCATCTTGATGGGAATCCTTGGAGTTGTAGTCGTACTTGATGAAGTGGAACTTGAAGTAGTCTTGGGAATCCACTTGACTAAGGTCTTTGGAGCTTCTTCAAATGCATCGATTTCCTCTTGAAGCTTGTCCTTGCCTTTTTGCTTGTAGTCTTGTGGTGGAAGATCATCTTGAGCTTGTGTCCCCTTGAAAGAAGTATCATACTTCTCTTGTTGAGGAACAAACTTTGTCTTGGGGTATTGATCTTCTTCCCACTCAACTCCATTGGCATTGAACTTTCGTTCAAAACCAACACCTTGATTCTTCCGGTGCATTCCTTGCTTGCGCACAATTTCCTCGAATTGCTTACTCCCGGCAAGGCTTTTTGTACACTCCTTTCTTCTATAATTCCCTTCAATAAGCTATTTTCTTTGCTCAAGTGTAACTTGGCTAAGAGAATCATTAGTGGAATCAAGAGAACTACTAGAAGCAACAATATTGGATTTAGCATGATCATTGTTACTACTAGAGGAAGAATCTTTCTTGTTAGACTTGACTTGAGGCATGTAAGTGGATAAGAGTAAACGCTTGGCAATGTAAGAAGACTTTTCTTGCGGAGATCATCATTGATTGCTTTTAAGAACTCATGCTCTTGCTCAAGATTGAGCTTTTCAAAGCGTAATTTCTCATGAGCTCTTAAAAGTTCTCGATGATCTTCGAAGATAGTGTTCATGAGCTAACTTAAGAGTTTTTAGTTCTTTAGTTAGGGCCTCAATCTTCTCCTTATCATTGTCATTCGTTTTATCTTGATTAGCATGTTTAATTGACATTTCATCATAGTATTCATCACTAGAGTTGTCCAACAAGCAAATCATCACCTAACAAGTCATCTTCATCACTATTGAAATCAACATACTCGGGGTGTGTTACCTTAGGACCTTTGGCCATGAAGCATCTTCCAATTCCTTCATTTGGTGAGTCAAATATGTCGTAGGAGTTGGTTGACACAAGTGCTAGACCGGCAACACCTTCATCTTGAGTATCTTCGGAGCGGAGTAATATTCTCGGAGTGTGTCGAGTCAGGAGCCGGATACCCATTCACCAACATGAGCTTGATGTCTTCGTCTTGTGTAGCTCCTTGATGATTTTTCCTTCCTTTCCGAATCCTTGCTTCTCCGTGAGTATCTTCGTTCATAACGATCATCTCTACTCCTTCTCTCTCTTGGTGGTGATTCTTTGCTTCTTCTTTTTGGAGAATCTTCTCTTCTTTTGTAGGGAGCCATACACTCATTTGAATAGTGTCCGGGTCTTCCACAATTGTAGCAGTTTCGCTCTTGACTAGAAGATCTTTTGTCATTGTAGGACCTTGACTTGAAGCTTCTATCTTTGCTTCTACTCTTGTAGAACTTGTTGAAGTTCTTCACCATTAAGCTCAATTCTTCATTGAAGTCTTGTTTCTCACTTGATGATGTAGGGGCTTCACATGAGGCTTTATAGGCACCACTTGATTTGTTGTGAAGTTCCTCTTTATCCTTAAGTGACATCTCATGAGCAACAATTCTTCCATTACTTCTGTTGGCTTGAGATCTTTGTAATTGGTCATCATTTGGATAAATGTGCATACGGTATCATATTTTCCATCCAAAGCTCTTAGGATCTTCTTGATGATGAATTTTTCGGTCATCTCTTCACTTCCTAAGCCGGCAATCTCATTTGTGATAAGAGCAAGCCTAGAGTACATTTCAGTGACACCTTCACCATCCTTCATTTTGAACTTGTCAAGTTGACTTTGAAGCACATCCAACTTGGATTCCTTGACGGAGTCGGTACCTTCGTGCATATCAATCAAAGTATCCCAAATTTCCTTTGAATTCTCAAGACGGCTGATTTTGTTGAATTCTTCGGGGCACAATCTGTTGAAGAATATCACAAGCTTGAGCATTGTATTGCAACATCTTCAACTCATCCGCGGTAGCTTCACGGTTCGGTTCTCTCCCATCAAAGAAGTCACCTTGCAAACCAACACACACAATAGCCCAAACGGCAGGGTTATGTCCAAGAATATGCATTTTCATTTTATGCTTCCAACTAGCAAAATTAGTACCATCAAAGTAAGGACCTCTACGGTGATAATTTCCCCGCTAGACGCCATACTCTCCTAGGTTGTGAAACCAAGGCTATGACCACCAAAAGGTATGCAGATCAAGCAAATGGAGACCAAAGCTCTGATACCACTTGTAGGATCGAAAGTATGTCTAGAGGGGGGTGATTATGACTACTTGACCAAATAAAAACTTAACCTTTTCCCAATTTTAGTTTATTGGCAGTTTTTAGCTAATTTAGGACAAGTCAAGCAATCGCCACATAATTCAAGCAAGCATGCAAAGAGTATATAGCCAGCGGAAAGTAAAGCATGCAACTTGCAAGAATGTAAAGGGAAGGGTTTGATGAAATCAAACGCAATTGGAGACACATATGTTTTTCCCGTGGTTCGGATAGGGGGTGCTATCCTACATCCACGTTGATGGAGACTTCAACCCATGAAGGGTAACGGTTGTGCGAGTCCACATAGGGCTCCACCCACGAAGGGTCCATGAAGAAGCAACCACCCACAAAGGGTCCACGAAGAAGCAACCTTCTCTATCCCACCATGGCCAACGCCCACACAGGACTTGCCTCACTAGCGGTAGATCTTCACGAAGTAGGCGATCTCCTTGCCCTTACAAACTCCTTGGTTCAACTCCACAATCTTGTCGGAGGCTCCCAAGTGACACCTAGCCAATCTAGGAGACACCACTCTCCAAGAAGTAACAAATGGTGTGTAGGTAATGAACTCCTTGCTCTTGTGCTTGAAATGATAGTCTCCCAACACTCAACTCTCTCTCATAGGATTTGGATTTGGTGGAAAGAGGGTTTGAGTGGAAAGCAACTTGGGAAGGCTAGAGATCAAGATTCATATGGTAGGAATGGAATGTCTTGTCTCAACACATGAGTAGGTGGTTCTCTCTCAGAACATATGAGTTGGAATGGTGTGTGTGTTCTGATGGCTCTCTCTTCTCGAATGAGAAGAAGGTGGAGGGGTATATATAGCCTCCACACAAAATCCAACCGTTACACAGTTTTCCATCTCGTGGGACCGAATCAATAAACTCGGTCGGCCATGAAAATGTAAACCTAGTGACCGTTAGTGATTTTCGGTGGGACTGATATGCAACTCGGTTAGGACCGAATGTGGTTAGGGTTTGGGCATAACGTAATCTCGGTGAGACCGATTACACAAACTCGGTGAGACCGAATTTGGTAATTAGCTAACCAGAGAGTTGGTCAGGCAAACTCGTGGGACCGATTTGCTCTTTCGGTGAGACCGAAAAGTTACAAAAGGGGAAACACTGACTTTACATTGCAATCTCGGTGGGACCGATTCGCTCTTTCGGTGGGACCGAAAAGTTACGAAAGGGAAACAGAGAGTTTTCAACCCATCTGGTGGACCGAGATCCTATCGGTAGACCGAATTGCTAGGGTTTGGCAGTGGCTAATGACAAGTGAAACTCGGTGGCGCGGAAGAATCGGTAGGACCGAGTTTGGCTTAGGTTTAGGTCATATGTGGATATGGGAAAGTAGTTGAGGGTTTTTGGAGCATATCACTAAGCACATGAAGCAAGAGGCTCATTAAGCAACACCTCATCCCTCCTTGATAGTATTGGCTTTTCCTAAAGACTCAATGTGATCTTGGATCACTAAAATATAAAATGAAGAGTCTTGAGCTTTTGAGCTTGAGCCAATCCTTTGTCCTTAGCATTTTGAGGGTTCCACTTTCACATCCATGCCATGCCAATCATTGAGCTTTCCTGAAATAATCATCTTGGAATAGTATCAGCTCAATGAGCTATATGTTGTTATGAATTACCAAAACCACCTAGGGATAGTTGCACTTTCAATGTTGAGGGACAGTTATGTGATCCAATTATGTTATTATTGTTGAGAGAACTTGCACTAGTGAAAGTATGAACCCTAGGCCTTGTTTCCTAGCATTGCAATACCGTTTGTGCTCACTTTTATCATTAGTTACCTTGCTGTTTTTATATTTTTAGATTACAAAAACCATTATCTACTATCCATATACCACTTGTATCACCATCTCTTTGCTGAAATAGTGCACCTATACAATTTACCATTGTATTGTGTGTGTTGGGGACACAAGAGACTCTTTGTTATTTGGTTGCAGGGTTGCTTGAGAGAGACCATCTTCATCCTACGCCTCCTACGGATTGATAAACCTTAGGTCATCCACTTGAGGGAAATTTTCTACTGTCCTATAAACCTCTGCACTTGGAGGCCCAACAATGTCTACAAGAAGAAGGTTTTGTAGTAGACATCAAGCTCTTTTCTGGCGCCGTTGCCGGGGAGGTGAGTGCTTGAAGGTATATCTTTAGATCTTGCAATCGAGTCTTTTAGTTTCTTGTTTTATCACTAGTTTAGTTTATAAAAGAAAACTATAAAAAATGGAATTGAGTTTACCTCATACGCTTCATCTTTTTAATATCTTTCGTGAGTATGATGGAAAGGAAAATTGTGCCAAAGTGTTAGAAGAAGAATGCATTAAAATGTTTGGCACTAAATCTTTGAATGATGAGCATGATTGCAATGTTGTTAGTGTGAACTCCTTGAATATCCATAGTACTAATTATGATTGCACTAGTTATGATGAAAATGTCTCCTATAAACATGTCAATTTTTGTGGAGTGCGTTGGGTTTGCAAGTACACACCAAATAGGGAAGATAGATATTGCATGAGTTATAAGTACTTAGAAACTAAATGGTTGCAAGAAAGGCTAGATGTTTGTGCTGAAAATTTAAATTTTCTTAGCCGTACTTGTGAACTTTGCAATGAACGTGATCATTTCAGTACCCAATGCAAATTGTTTCATGATCGTATCGTGTCCAAAAATTGTGATGACTTGATTTCTCTTGCACATCATAATGAACTTAGTTTGATCTTGGGTTATGAAGAAACGAAACGTATAACTAAGGTTATTCCAGAATTTGCCCTTTATAGAGTTCTTAATTTTGATCTAGAGGAAATTTATATGTATTGTGTGGTGAATTGCATTGAAAACCCTTATATTGCCAATTACATAAAGAAAAGAAAACAAATAGAGGATGAAGAGAATACTAATGAAAGGGAAGAGATTTCCCAATATCCTCCTATTATTTCTTATGATGAATCAGGTAACGAGGAGGAGCCTTCTATTCAACCAACCTCATTAATAAGGAGCTCCAAAAAGAGTATTGAACCCACACATGATGTGGTGAAGAAGAAGAAAAGAAAAAGGAAGAGAGGTAAAAGATATCTCTCCCAAATAATGCTGCTCCTATTACTGTTGTGCCTCATGAAAATATAATTGTGGAAGATGTTTCACTTGATGATGATCTCGTTATGCCTATTGCTTGTTGTGATGATTATGATTGGGAAGATAATGATACTTCTTATGATCTTGAAAATCTTTTTGGCACTTGCTTGGAAGAATATGATAATTGCTATACTATTGGTGCTATCTATACTATTAATGATGAGGGTGATTATGCTTATGATATGAAAAGGCCCAAGCTTGGGGATGCTATGTTTGATGAATATGATGTTTTTGAGAATATATTTGCTGCAATTAATGTTTTTCCCAAGCTTGGGGATGCTATGTTTAATGAAGATGATATTTTTAGTCTCCCAAAATTTGATATGCAAAACATGCCTCCTGCTTATGATGATTATATTGATGAAAGTGTGTTTGGAAGAGTGTCAACTTTAGGAAGTAATGATCCCACTATTTTGGAGGATGTTGAATCTTATTATGATAATTATGAAAGTGGATTTGGAGAGTTCATGACTTTATTTAGTGATGATTCCACTATCTTGGAAGAGGTTTCAATTGATTATGACGAGAACAAAGTTGCTACTTATGATAATTATTGTGATGATACATATGCTATAAAAAGTAGTGATGATTATATTTATAAAACTTGTCATGATTATGATTACCCCTTTTCTGAACATTACTCTTTTAATTTGGAAACAATTTATAGTATTCGAGTTTCTTATGATACTCCCACTATTACGAATGAGAAGAATTTTGCTTATGTGGAGAGTAATAAAATTTCTATGCTTGTAGATCATGAAAAGAATGCTTTAGGTGCTGGTTATATTGTTGAATTCATTCATGATGCTACTGAAAATTATTATGAGGGAGGAATATATGCTTGTAGGAATTGCAATAATATCAAGTTTCCTCTCTATGTGCTTAAAGTTATGAAGTTATGCTTGTTTTACCTTCCTATGCAAGATGATTCTTGTTCCCATAAGTTGTTTGCTTGCAAAATCCCTATGCATAGGAAGTGGGTTATACTTAAATGTGCTAGTCATATTCTTCATGATGCTCTCTTTATGTTACAATTCTTATCTTTTATGTGAGCATCATTGAAATCATCATGCCTAGCTAGGGGCGTTAAACGATAGCGCTTGTTGGGAGGCAACCCAACTTTATTTTTGTTCCTTGCTTTTTGCTCCTGTTTAGAAATAAATAATTTATCTGGCCTTTGTTATGATTGAGTTTTTATATTTTAATTAGTGTTTGTTCCAAGTAGAACTGTTGGGAAGACTTGGGGAAAGTCTTGTTGATCTTGCTGTAAAAAACAGGAACTTTAGCGCTCACGAGAATTGCTACCATTTTTTATTGGAGAGTGCTATTTAGTTAATTGTTTTTGCAGATGATTAATAGACAAATTACTCAGCTCCACCAATTTATTTGAGAATTTTATGAGTTCCAGAAGTGTACATTTGATATAGATTACTACAGACTGTTCTGTTTTTGACAGATTCTGTTTTTCATGTGTTGTTTACTTATTTTCGTGCTTCACTTATATTATTTTGAGAGTCTTTTAGAACAGCATGGTAATTTGCTTTGGTTAGCAAATTAGTCCTAATATGATGGGCATCCAAGAGGGATATAATAAAAACTTTCATATAGAGTGCATTGAATACTATGAGAAGTTTGATACTTGATGATTGTTTTGAGATATAAAGATGGTGATATTATAGTCATGCTAGTTGAGTAGTTGTGAATTTGAGAAATACTTGTGTTGAAGTTTGTGATTCCCGTAGCATGCACGTATGGTGAACTGTTATGTGATGAAGTCGGAGCATGATTTATTTATTGATTGTCTTCCTTATGAGTGGCGGTCGGGGACGAGCGATGGTCTTTTCCTACCAATCTATCCCCCTAGGAGCATGCGCGTAGTACTTTGTTTCGATAACTAATAGATTTTTGCAATAAGCATGTGAGTTCTTTATGACTAATGTTGAGTCCATGGATTATACGCACTCTCACCCTTCCACCATTGCTAGCCTCTCTAGTACCGCAGAACTTTCACCGGTACCATAAACCCACCATATATCTTCCTCAAAACAACCACCATACCTACCTATTATGGCATTTCCATAGCCATTCCGAGATATATTGCCATGCAACTTTCCACCGTTCCGTTATTATGACACACTTCATCATTGTCATATTGCTTTGCATGATCATGTAGTTGACATCGTATTTGTGGCAAAGCCACCGTTCATAATTCTTCCATACATGTCACTCTTGAGTCATTGCACATCCCGGTACACCGCCGGAGGCATTCATATAGAGTCATATTTTGTTCTAAGTATCGAGTTGTAATTCTTGAGTTGTAAGAAAATAAAAGTGTGATGATCATCATTATTAGAGCATTGTCCCAGTGAGGAAAGGATGATGGAGACTATGATTCCCCGACAAGTCGGGATGAGACTCCGGACGAAAAAAAGAGGCCATAAAAAAAGAGAAGGCCCAAATAAAAACTAAAAAGAGAGAGAAAAATAGAGAAGGGACAATGCTACTATCCTTTTACCACACTTGTGCTTCAAAGTAGCACCATAATCTTCATGATAGAGAGTCTCCTATGTTGTCACTTTAATATACTAGTGGGAATCTTTCATTATAGAACTTGGCTTGTATATTCCAACAATGGGCCTCCTCAAGTGCCCTAGGTCTTCGTGAGCAAGCAAGTTGGATGCACACCCACTTAGTTTCTTTTGTTGAGCTTTCATGCATTTATAGCTCTAGTGCATCCGTTGCATGGCAATCCCTACTCACTCACATTGGTATCTATTAATGGGCATCTCCATAGCCCATTGATACGCCTAGTTGATGTGAGACTATCTTCTCCCTTTTTGTCTTCTCTGCAACCACCATTCTATTCCACCTATAGTGTTATGTCCATGGCTCACGCTCATGTATTGCGTGAAGATTGAAAAAGTTTGAGAACATCAAAAGTATGAAACAATTGCTTGGCTTGTCATCGGGGTTGTGCATGATTTAAATATTTTGTGTGGTGAAGATGGAGCATAGCCAGACTATATGATTTTGTAGGGATAACTTTCTTTGGCCATGTTATTTTGAAGAGGACATAATTGCTTAGTTAGTATGCTTGAAGTATTATTATTTTTATGTCAATATTAAACTTTTGTCTTGAATCTTATGGATCTGAATATTCTTGCTACAATAAAGAGAAACACGTGATGAATATGTTAGGTAGCATTCCACATCAAAAATTCTATTTTTATCATTTACCTACTCGAGGACGAGCAGGAATTAAGCTTGGGGTGCTCATACGTCTCCAACGTATCTATAATTTTTGATTGTTCCATGCTATTATATTATCAACCTTGGATGTTTTATATGCATTTATATGATATTTTATATGATTTTTGGGACTAACCTATTAACCTAGAGCCCAGTGCCAGTTTTTGTTTTTTCCTTGTTTTAGAGTATCGCAGAAAAGGGAAATCAAACGGAGTCTAATTGACGTGAAACTTCACGGAACTTATTTTTGGAACGGAAGCAATCCAGAAGACTTGGGGTCTACGTAAGGGAAGCAACGAGGAAGGCACGAGGTAGGGGGGCGCACCCACCCCCTGGGCACGCCCTCCACCCTCGTGGGCCCCTCGTGGCTCCCCTGATGTACTTCTTCTGCCTATATATATATCCATATGCCCTAAAACTATCGGGGAGCACAATAGATCGGGAGTTCCACCGCCAGAAGCCTCCGTAGACACCGAAAACCAATCTATACCCGTTCCGGCACCCTACCGGAGGGGGAATCCCTCTCCGGTGGCTATCTTCATCATCCCGGTGCTCTCCATGACAAGGAGGGAGTAGTTATCCCTCGAGGCTGAGGGTACGTACCAGTAGCTATGTGTTTGATCTCTCTCTCTCTCTCATGTTCTTGAGGTGGTACGATCTTGATGTATCGCGAGCTTTGCTATTATAGTTGGATCTTATGATGTTTCTCCCCCTCTACTCTCTTGTAATGGATTGAGTTTCCCCTTTGAATTTATCTTATCGGATTGAGTCTTTAAAGTTTGAGAACACTTGATGTATGTCTTGCCATGCATATCTGTGGTGACAATGGGATATCACGTGATTCACTTGATGTATGTTTTGGTGATCAACTTGCGGGTTCCGCCCATGAACCTATGCATAGGGGTTGGCACACGTTTTCATTGTGATTCTCTGGTAGAAACTTTGGGGCACTCTGTGAGGTTCTATGTGTTGGTTGAATAGATGAATCTGAGATTGTGTGATGCATATCGTATAATCATACCCACGAATAATTGAGGTGACATTGGAGTATCTAGCTGACATTATGGTTTTGGTTGATTTGTGTCTTAAGGTGTTATTCTAGTACGAACTCTAGGGCTGTTTGTGACACTTATAGGAATAGCCCAACGGATTGATTGGAAAGAATAACTTTGAGGTGGTTTCGTACCCTACAATAATCTCTTCGTTCGTTCTCCGCTATTAGTGACTTTGGAGTGACTCTTTGTTGCATGTTGAGGGATAGTTATGTGATCCAATTATGTTATTATTGTTGAGAGAACTTGCACTAGTGAAAGTATGAACCCTAGGCCTTGTTTCCTAGCATTGCAATACCGTTTATGCTCACTTTTATCATTAGTTACCTTGCTGTTTTTATATTTTCAGATTACAAAAACCGTCATCTACTATCCATATACCACTTGTATCACCATCTCTTCGCCGAACTAGTGCACCTATACAATTTACCATTGTATTGGGTGTGTTGGGGACACAAGAGACTCTTTGTTATTTGGTTGCAGGGTTGCTTGAGAGAGACCATTTTCATCCTACGCCTCCTACGGATTGATAAACCTTAGGTCATCCACTTGAGGGAAATTTGCTACTGTCCTACAAACCTCTACACTTGGAGGCCCAACAACGTCTACAAGAAGAAGGTTGTGTAGTAGACATCATACAATATCATCTATCTCTGCAGTTGATAGATGCATACATATCCATGTGGATCACTAGATTCACATAGAGATGGTTCCCGATGGAATCTCACTTCTGAATCGAAATACAAAACACAACATACATTGTGTAAAATCAATAAGTCACCATATGGCTTATTATTGTCGATACATTTGGTACAACTGACGTAGGGAGTTCCTTACACACAAGGATTACTCCTACACTGATGATTACCCATACATGTTAAGCATGTGATCATCTAAATAACAGAATTTGAGATGAAGGATTTGGGTAATACCTCCAGAACCTTCGCTCATACATTATGGTACACCATGTTGTCTATATCCAGATTATATTGGAGAAATTTATTGTGGACAAGCCTTATCCATCCATAATTTGCATGGTTATTCGTTCTCTAGACGTAGAGAAAGATTCATCTAGACCATGAGGAGATGGAAATAAGATGTTGGGACCTAAGGTTCCATATCAAAGTGCATGCATTGGATCCACCAAACACAATTGGTTGAGACTCAAGAATATATTTTGATACACTACAAAAAATACACTTTCGTGATGATACGTGTTTGTCATAGTAGGTCATGTTTTCTGTCATGCATGTACATCCATGACGATTTTATGACAGAATCAAGATAGTCATACCTGTGCTATCGTAGAAGTGTTCCATGACATTACCAAAATTATCATCACGGAAGTGTCCACTTCCATGACGATAAAGCGCGCGTCATAGAAGTGCTTTCGTCAAGGGTGACCAACACGTGGGATCGACCGTAACGGCTCGCCGTTAAGCTATCGGGTCCAGTTTTGGATTCGATAACCCGTTAACAGCCCGGACCAATGGGGATTTTCCACGTGTAAAATTCTCATTGGCCGACGGAACCACGTGTCAGCTCCTCGTTGGGACAGATGTCATCCACTCATTAGATAGGAGGCACCTATGATACGTCGACACGTGGCATGGCCCAATAGAGGCCCATTCCGGTGAAAAGGCCAGCCCAGCTAAAGGCCCGCCATGTTTTTTCAGACACTAGTGGGCTAGCCCGTTAACAGCCTGCCATGTTTTGGGTCAAATTGAGGCCCATATCAGATCAGGCCCGTTCACAGCCTGCTAAGTTTTCGGCCAAATTACGGCCCATATCGGATCAGGCCCCTTAACAGGCACTGTACCTTTGGTCCCGTTCTAAGACAGATTTGTATTTCAGCCTATTAAATGCCCGTTTACCAGTTCGGCCCGGTAATAGTTTCGGCCTGTTAGCGGCCCGTGGAGTATCTGGGACATTGTCGGCCCGGTTTAACTTTAGGCCATTTAATGGCCCACGCAGAAACTGGGCTATTTCTTGTCCGAAGTAACTTTAGGCCTCTTAATGGCCCATAGTCTTCGTGGATAAATTTCAGCAAACTGGCCTATCAGCCTGTTAATGGCCCGTGTAACAGTTGGCCTAATTACAGCTCGCATTGAATTCGGCCTGCTTACAACCCATCTAATAATGGCCCGTGACACTTTTGGGCCTATGGCCGGCGTGGATACCGGCCTGCTTAAAGCCCATAATTTTATTGGGCCAAACAGGCCCGAGATATATTTTGGCGTGTTAACTGATCGTCCTATTTGGGCCCAACATGGGCCTTAGGCAATTTCGGCCTATATTGGCCCGTGAATTTTTCGGCTCAATGCTAGCCCAGTCTAGGTTTTAGCCTGTTAAAAGCCCATGGTATTCTCTGGCCCAGGTGGCCAGAACTTTAATCGGCATGTTAAAGGCGGGAAACTACTATAGGTTTAGACCTGCTAATGGCCCAAGATGATTATAGGCCCACGTTTTGGCCCATATGAGTAACGGGCCGGCTTGAAGACCGACAACACTGAGATCCATTGAACCTTCCACCCTAAATTATAGCATACCGACCAAAGAATAAACCTAGACTATACAATAAAGAAATTACGGCATATTACATCCACTAGGAATCAAAGTTCGCTACCGGTGATAATAAAGCGCAACATGACCGCGGATTACATACACTGGGCATCAAAGGTCGCCACTAGTGCATATAAACGTGCCGACAAAAGAATATACAAAACCGAGAGCACTTCAGAAGGCACTAGGCCTGGTGTAACGCCCTCGATGCGGCTATATCTCCCACGTGTCGAAGCATGACTTAGAGGCATAACCGCATTGAAAGCAATGTCGCAAGTGAGGTAATCTTCACACAACCCATGTAATACATAAGGGAAAAGAATACATAGTTGGCTTACAATCGCCACTTCACACAATACATGAATAAAGCATTACATCATCCAAATACAATCATGGTCCGACTACGGAACCAAAATAAAAGAAGAACCCCAAATGCGACAAGGTCCCCGATCAACCCCAACTGGGCTCCACTACTGATCAACTAAAATGAAACAACACAAAGGACAAGATCTTCATCGAGCTCCTCCTTGAGCTTGGTTGCGTCACCTGCTCGGTAACATCGGTACCTGCAAACTGGTTTTGGAAGTATCTGTGAGTCACGGGGACTCAGCAATCTCACACCCTCGCAATCAAGACTATTTAAGCTTATGGGTAAGGTAAAGGTATGCTGTGGAGCTGCAGCAAGCGACTAGCATATATGGTGGCTAACATACGCAAAAGAGAGCGAGAAGAGAAGGCAAAGCACGGTCGAGAAACTATGATCAAGAAGTGATCCTAGAACAGCCTACGTCAAACATTGCTCTAACACCGTGTTCACTTCCCGGACTCCGCCGGAAAGAGACCATCACAGTAACACACGCGGTTGATGTATTTTAATTAAGGTCAACTTCAGGTTTTCTACAATCGGACATTAACAAATTCCCATCTGCCCATAACCGCGGGCATGGCTTTCGAAATTTCAAATCCCTGCAGGGGTGTCCCAACTTAGCCCATCACAAGCTCTCATGGTCAATGAAGGATATTTCTTCTAGCGGGAAGACCCGATCAGACTCGGAATCCCGGTTACAAGACATTTCGACAATGGTAAAACAAGACCAGCAAAGCCACCCGAATGTGCCGACAAATCCTGATAGGAGCTGCACATATCTCGTTCTCAGGGCACACCGGATTGTCCAAACTTCCAGTAGGCCAGCCTAGAGTTGCCCCTGGTGGCCACCGGCGGCTGACAAGGTGGACCAACACTCAGAGGAGCACTGGCCCGGGGGGGGGGGTTAAAATAATGATGACCCTCGAGAGCGCGACTCCCAAGGCAAAAGAAAAGGCTAGGTGGCGAATGGTAAAACCAAGGTTGGGCCTTGCTGGAGGAGTTTTATTCAAAGCGAACTATCAAGGGGTTCCCATTATAACACAACCACGTAAGGAACGCAAAATCCGGGAACATAACACCGATATGACGGAAACTAGGGCGGCAAGAGTGGAACAAAACACCAGGCATAAGGCTGAGCCTTCCACCCTTTACCAAGTATATAGATGCATTAATTAAATAAGAGATATTGTGATATCCTAACAAGTAAACATGTTCCAACAAGGAACAACATCTCCATGCTCCAACAAGGAACAAAATTCAATCTTCACCTGCAACTAACAACGCTATAAGAGGGGCTGAGCAAAGCGGTAACATAGCCAAACAACGGTTTGCTAGGACAAGGTGGGTTAGAGGCTTGGTTCAACAATATGGGAGGCATGATAAGCAAGTGGTAGGTATCGCAGCATAGGCATAGCAAAAGAGCGAGCAACTAGCAAGCAAAGATAGAAGTGATTTCGAGGGTATGGTCATCTTGCCTGAAATCCCGCAAGGAAGAAGAATGAGTCCATGAAGAAGACAAACGGACGTAGTCGAACGGTTCCTCACAGCGCGGCGTTAACGGAACCAACCCGAAGAAGCAACACCGGAAAGAAGTAAACAACATAGTAAACAACCAACACATCAACATGGCATGATGCACAATCGAGTATGATGCATGTCCGGTTTAATGAAGCATGGCATGGCAAGGGATGAAGCATAAAGAAACTATCTATCTAGGCAAGTTTAAATGAGGCCGGAAATAACAAACAACAATTCCGAAAAAACCTCATGTGCATATTTTACAGTTTGGTACTGTTCTGCTCTAAACCATATTTTAGAGTTATTAAACATGCAAAGTAAACACATCATGTTAAACTAGGCATTTTTCTACCCCATTTACATATAAAGTTTGTTAAGTTTGGAGCTACGGTTATTTAGTTATGAATTAAAGCATTTTAACATGACATAGAAGAAAATTTAATCAAACAGCATTTTAAACATTTCAAACATGGATGAAAGTTGCATATTATTAAACTAGACAAAATTCTAAGCAACTTTCATATATAATTTATTTAGATCCGGTGCACGGTTGTGAAGTTATTAAATGCATGAAGAACAAGGGCTTTTCTGCAAAACTGTCTTTCTCTGAAAATTAGACAAATTCGCAGCAGGAAAAAAAGACACGTCGGGCCGAAACTGTTGGCCCAACAACAGGACAAAAACAGAGGGGCTGCTCACTTTGGGCTGAGGCCCAGTTTGTGGAGGAGGAAGATGGGCCGCGGGGCTTGCGGCTGGGCCAGTCGCTGCCAGGCTGAGGAGGCTCGCTGGCCTTGGAGGAGTGGGAGGGGTGGCCCAGGCGATCGACGGGGAGGGCACGGTCGATCTGGAATTGGTCAACAAAGGGCATGGACGCTTCACTCTGCTCGTTTCTGAAGAAAAACGGCAGCGACAGGTAAACAGTGGCGTGAGCGTTGCCTCCCGGAGATGGTGGTGGAGCAAGGACGAGGCGGCACTGGAAGCTTGCACGGGCTTCCATGGCGCGGGACGCGGGGCGGCGAAGGAGCAGGAGGCTGACGAGGTCCCGTATGGGCGGCTTCCCGGATCCATCGGAGACGAACGGGTGACGGCGCGCACGGCTGGACGACGGCAAGGCACGCTCGGGGAAGGAGCACGGCTGCGACGACGCGGGTCTCAGGGAAGCAGGGGCACGGGACTTGGCAACGAGGAGCTCCGAGTTAGCGGCCGGGGTCCATGGAGGTTCGCTGCTGCGGCTGTCGATGGCGGATCCCTTGCTCACAGAAAGAGAGAAAAGAAGGGTGATGAGAGATGGAAACAGAAGGAGCCCGGGAAGATGAAGAAGAAGCAGGCATCGACGCTCATCTTGCTAGCTAATTCGGTCCCTGGCGGCGGCGCTGGACGACGAAGCAAGGAGGAGGAGCACGGGAAGGCTCGGGGCAGGGGCTTGAGGACGGGCGTGCTGCGGGAGGAGGTTGCGGGATTGGGTGGATCCGGCGGAGGAGGAGGTTGGCCCAGTGCTGAAAACGAGGGAGTTGGTCGGGATCGGCTAGGAATGGGTGGATGGATCTGGGAGGATCCCGATGGGGATGGTGAGTGGGTGGCGGCGGAGAGGAGAGGGATTTGGTGGATGGGACAATGTCCCTAGATTTTAGGGTTTGCCCTGTATATATATATATAGCAAGCCGTTTAGGTTTAGGGGTAAAAGGTCCCTCCGATCTTAATCGGACGTTCCCGGATAAATAGGCTAGGGATATCAAATAATAAAACGGAGATGTTTTCTAGACGTTCGGGGATGATCCGGATCCAACGGTGATGACTGCCCGGGTCGGGTTCGGGACAACTTTTGGACGCGTGCGAGGGGAGGTCCACGGGCTGACGAGAGGGGTTAGGTTGGGCCTGGCGGTAGGTAGTGGACTGTGCGGAAGGGCTCGAGCTGTGAGAAGATAAGAGAGAGGCCCGACGACTGTTTCTGGAGACCGAAAACGTCTGACGTTAGACCGACTATAATGTCGCTATCGTTATCCGTTGGGCTATCAAACGAACTCCGAATGCGATGAAACTTGACAGGCGGTCTATCTACACTATAATAAGACCACACACCAACTTTCAACCCAATCCGAGAACATTTTCCGGCCACTTATAAAATAATAATTCGGACGTGCCGCGGGCGCGTGCAAGTGTGTCTGGGCTCAGAACGGACAACGGACGGAACTGGGGAAACCCGGACGGATGCAAGTTTTGAAAACATGATGATGCAATGCAGATGATGACATGGCAAGATGCAACACACAAGCTAATGACATGGCAACGACGGCAAATAATTGGAAGACACCTGGCGCAACGGTCTCGGGGCGTTACACCTGGAAAGGTTGGGCCCCGCAAGCAGCCGAACAAGCTGATGAGACCTTAGTTGTGTCAACGATAGATGCTTCATCCCTAGCTGTATGGCACCATAGTGCGCACGGCAGTCGCCTGACATCTTCATTATATCTTTGACTTCAAGTCGGAGCTGAGCTGAAGCAAGCCTTTCCGCTTTAAGTTGAGACTGAAGAAGTCGAACTGATTGAGGCAGCGACTGCACAGAGGTTGTCTCACACCCGCTGGTGAGTAGCTTCAACTCACTGTCTTCATCAAGATAGGACCTTGGGGTCATCTCGCTGTCCTCAAGATGGTTTGGCTCACTATCTTCCCTAAAGTTCTGCCTGACATAAGAGATATGACTCTGGAAGAGAAATAAGGAGACATGTAATAGGTTTCACAATTATATAAGCAAATAAATGGATCTGTTCAGCATAAGGAACATGTTTTACAACTACAATTTAAAACTGGTAGTTGTTGCAAACATCCAATCACATGTAAAAAACAAAGTAAACAACAGTGGAGGAAATGTTGCCTATCCAAATCTATACTAGAACAAAGTTTGAAGGCTTGAGAAGGATGAACTTACATTACATGTTAACACGGCCTGGACAGAGCCCTTCTCCATGTTGATGGAAGGATAATTCAATAAATTCCCCAAAGAAAATTCTTTATAAGCGTTGCCATTATTCTACATTTTGCAAAGAGTAAATATAGATCAAATAATATTGGAAGAAATAGAGGATAATGAAGCTCAGGTGCAGACTGATGATACATAATCAAATAGCAATTAATTAAGTACAGCGTTACAAGGCAAAAGGTACTGACAAGAGGAATGCAGACATCAACGTGTGCAGTGGCATTGGCTTTATTCAACATTTTGGTAAGAGTAAATGTAGATATGATAATTTGGAGAAAGTGGAGGGCAGGGCAGATAAGATGCAGAGTAATGCTAGACAATAAACTATCTCGCGATGCATGTACAGTAATAGCACCACCGTCCATTATTACTTGTCGCTCAAATGGATCTAGCACCATTAAGTTCTAAATACATCCAATTGATCAGCAATTAATTCGGGAGTACATGACAATAGGTACTTACATGAGCAATCCAAAACTTCATAACCATTGTGTTAATTCTACATTTATCTAAGAGTAAATATAGATCTTATAATTTCAAGCAAAGGGAGGATAAAGAAGCGAACATTTACAATGATGCTACATAATCAAACAGCAATGAGTGTAAGTATGCTGGCAAAGGGCAAGAGGTACTGACAAGAGCAATGCAGAGCCCAGTATTGTCGTGAGATCCTATTATCCTTTGAGCAAGGATATTCATCTGAAATTAGTTTTCATACAAGAGAGAAGGTGTAAGTGCATCTAGTGCCCCTTAGTGATTTTGGTGTATTGAAGACTTATAGGTTAAGGGACTAATGCGTTTGTGAGTGTACACAGGTCTATAAGTCTATGAGGAGTTTGATATTTACAGGAAAAGTCGACCCCTAAAAATGAATATCTTCAACTGAAGATTTTGGCATCTCTGAAGACTTTCATGAAGACTTTGAAAGTGAAGAAATTGGTGTGTCCGTGAAGACTTGATATTCATGCGAGGAATATGAAGCTTGAAGACTTTCATTTTCATAGTTTTGTTTTTCTCTTTCTTGAGTCATAGGAAACACCGTACTGTTAAAGGGGGTCGAGGAAGTACTAAGGAAAAATTTCCATGTGATGCTCAACTCAAAATCCTACACCTACCAATCCCTTCGAGTGAAGCCATTGGAAATCTCATACAGTTCAGTCAATTTCTTCAGTGACAGAGACGAGGTTCTGCTGGTCTCTGAGGAATTAGTCCTTACTGAGGAGTTAGGAATTCGCCAGTGTGGATTACCTACACAGTGAGGAACATGATAGCCCTGAGGATTTTACTACTCAAAATTCCGACCGTTGCTGTGCTATGCGCCAGCTGTCCCAAAATATCTATCCACCTAACAGTCATATCATTGAAGGGCATTTGTGTCTTATCATGTCGGGCTGCTCCCTAGGCTATAAATAGCCGCCCCCTACAACCACTAGCTGGTTGGCTGCTCCGAGAGAAACTGACACTTGTCATTTGAGAGCAACCCATCCTCTGAGGACTTTGAGCGAAAATCATCAAGTGAGGAAAAACCAAAAACCCAAAACCCAAACACCTACAAACCCCAAGTGATTGTGCATCATTGAAGAGATTGATCCTGCGTGGATCCGACGCTTGTTACCTTTGAAGACTGTGCTTCTTCCAGACGGTTAGGCGTCATGGTC
>NW_024113139.1:0-12258 GCF_003073215.2 Triticum urartu | reverse complement strand
ATCCTACTCCCGGACTCCCCTAGGGTGCGCCATAGAGAGGGCCGGCCCTCCCCTCCTCCACTCCTTTATATACGGGGGCAGGGGGCACCCCATAGACACACCAGTTGATCTTCGTGATCGTTCCTTAGCCGTGTGCGGTGCCCCCCTCCACCATATTCCACCTCGGTCATATTGTAGCGGTGCTTAGGCGAAGCCCTGCAACGGTTGAACATCAAGATCGTCACCACGCCGTCGTGCTGACGGAACTCCTCCCCGAAGCTTTGCTGGATCGGAGCCCGGGGAGCGTCATCGAGCTGAACGTGTGCCAAGAACTCGGAGGTGCCGGAGTAACGGTGCTTGGATCGGTTGGACCGGGAAGACGTATGACTACTTCCTCTACGTTGCGTCAACGCTTCCGCTTCAGTCTACGAGGGTACGTAGACAACACTCTCCCCTCTCGTTGCTATGCATCACCATGATCTTGCGTGTGCATAGGAATTTTTTTGAAATTACTACGTTCCCCAACAAGTTGATCCACGTGATCATATTCTTAGCCGTGTGCGGTGCCCCCTTCCACCATAATCCTCGATAATATTGTAGCAGTGCTTAGGCGAAGCCCTGCGACGGTAGTACATCAAGATCCTCACCACGCCGTCGTGCTGACGGAACTCTTCCCTGACACTTTGCTAGATCGGAGTCCAGGGATCGTCATCGAGCTGAACGTGTGCTAAAACTCGGAGGTGCCGTAGTTTCGGAACTTGATCGGTCGGGCCGTCAAGACGTACGACTACATCAACCGCGTTGTGCTAACGCTTCCGCTATCGGTCTACAAGGGTACGTAGATCACACTCTCCCCTCTCGTTGCTATGCATCACCATGATCTTGCGTGTGCGTAGGAATTTTTTTGAAATTACTACGTTCCCCAACATATACTTCATCAGTGAAGAATATGACATCAATTCATCAGATCAATTTCATCAAGTAAAAGAATTGATAAAGCAGTATGAGGACGTGAGAAATGAAAGTTCATTTCTTCATGATTAGCCTGCGTCCTATCAGGCATGCTCAGGTCTCCAGCAAATTCTTCAGACGATTACGTGCGTTTGGAGACCTGACCCTGCAGAAGAGATTAGTTCTTTTTCTTCACCACCCACATCTGAAGGGGTGGCAAAGAGTTCATCATTCTGCGAGCTCCATACGAGAAGGATGGCATAGAAGCCAGTCCATTTCGTTTCATATAAGAGGGGTTAGAGTAAGCATAAGAGTATGCGGAGAAATTCTTCGAGGACTTATGGACATAATGATTTGAAGAATAATGCATATATCCATAATCCTTAGATCTTCCCTGCGAAACAGACGGGTTAGCACGATGATGTTCATATGAGGACTTTGATCCATATGAGGAATTTGGTCCGTATGAGGACTTAAATCCATATGAAGAATTTGGTCCATATGAAGAATTTGATCTGGGGTTCCTATTCTTCACAGGTGGCGTCATGATGACATTCACCTGAAGATTTTCAAGGCATCTTTTGGGAACCCAGATTTTCTTCATAGGGGAGCCGTTCCTGCAGTTAGTGCCAACATATCTAGCAAATACTTCACCATTCTGATTTTTGAACAGTTTATAGTTGGAGTCAATTGACTCATCATCAGAATGAGGAGTTTCACATGCAAATCCAGATAAGTTAGATGGATCAACTGGAGGTCCCTTTGCAGCAACCCATGTAGTTTTGGGGTACTGCTCAGGCTTCCAATATGTACCATCAGCATTGGGTTTCCTCTCAAAGGTGATACCCTCTTTCCTAGGGTTCCTGTTGAGGATCTGCCTTTTAAGCACATCACAAAGAGCCTGATGCCCTTTGAGGCTTTTGTACATGCCTGTCGTGTACAATTCCTTTAGCCCTGCATCGTCAGTGATACTAGCAATGTCCTCAGATGAGGAATTAGTGATAGCAGAGGCATGTGAAGAATTTGAAACATTAGCAGTATTTGAACATTCAGGTGAAGAATTAGCAGATTCACGTTCAATGCACTTCAAGCATGGAGGAACAAATTCTTCCTGAGATGCGCTGATTTGTTGAGCAAGTAATGAATCGCGCTCCTTCTGAAGATCTTCATAACTCACTCTTAGCTTCTCAAGATCTTGCTTTCTTTGAAGAAATTCATAAGAAAACTTCTCATGGTCAGATAAGAGAGTGTTATGTTGATCTTGAAGGGTGTCATACTTAGTATGAAGTCTCTGAAGACTTTCAGCCAAAGCTTTTGACTGATCCATTTCTTCACCCAACATATCATCGCTCTTGTTTAGCATATAGTGAACTTTTTCCAAAGCTCTTTGTTGTTTAGTGGCAAGGGAAGCAAGTTTGACATAGCTGGGTCCAAATTCATCACTAGACTCGGATAGGTAGCATTCAGTTACCTCAGCATCTTTTGCCATAAGGCATGATGCAGAAGATGATGATTCTGGTTCGAATGTCATCGTTTTGAGAGATTCCTTGAAGTCCTCAAACCAAGGATCATGACAGGTTCGATGACCTTCATAGACCTCAGAGAGACGGTCCCAGATGAGTTTCGCATGATCAAGATGCATGATATTCCTGAACTGATTTTGTGACAGACTGGAGCAGATGACATCCTTCGCCGTGAGGTTTAGAAGAGTGTACTTGCGAATGTCATCGGCTTCCGCCATCTTGCATAGATCGGTCAGACCAATCTCAGTGACGGTCCACAGCTCATTGTTCATCGCCATGAGGCGTTTCTTCATCATGGCCTTCCACTTGGGATACTCGTGACCGTCAAATATGGGGCATGTCACTTTCGTCATACCTGCGGTCGACATAACCAAAACTCCAGGCGGTTAAACCAAAATCACACAGAACAAGGGAGTACCTTGCTCTGATACCAATTGAAAGTGCGTTATATCGACTAGAGGGGGGTGAATAGGCGATTTTTATGAAATTCTTCACTGAGGAATTTGCCGTTGAGGAACTTCCTTAGCGAAGAACTACTAGCAACGGAAGAAGTACTCAAAAGTAAACATAACAAAATACAAGCATAGTCATCATGATGAAATGAAGACAGGCACAGAGTACAGGAAGCGTAATCACAGGATAACACAGGATGAAGACAAACAGACTGAAGAAATTGAACTGAGGAAATTGAGAAAGTCTTCAGTCAAAGTCTTCAAACACAAATATGAACAAACACACAACACAGTTATGAGGAAATGAAAGAGTTGAGGAAATAGAACCAGTAAGCTTGGTGAAGACAATGATTTGGTAGACCAGTTCCAACTGCTGTCTCAGTTGTACGTCTGGTTGGAGCGGCTGAGTATTTAAACTCGAGGACACACAGTCCCGGACACCCAGTCCTGAACACGCAGCTCAGGACACCCAGTCCTCACCGTATT
The DNA here is from genome assembly GCF_003073215.2 of Triticum urartu. Taxonomy (NCBI): domain Eukaryota; kingdom Viridiplantae; phylum Streptophyta; class Magnoliopsida; order Poales; family Poaceae; genus Triticum; species Triticum urartu. The sequence goes on along the minus strand of NW_024113139.1, from coordinate 8,867 downwards.
CTCCTTGAACTAAGGTCACACAGACCTCGTCCAATCACTCGTGGTAAGTCTTCAGGCGACTTCCAAACCTTCACAAACTTGGTCACTCGGCGATCCACAATTCCTCTTGGATGCTCTAGACCATGACGCCTAACCGTCTGGAAGAAGCACAGTCTTCAAAGGTAACAAGCGTCGGATCCACGCAGGATCAATCTCTTCAATGATGCACAATCACTTGGGGTTTGTAGGTGTTTGGGTTTTGGGTTTTTGGTTTTTCCTCACTTGATGATTTTCGCTCAAAGTCCTCAGAGGATGGGTTGCTCTCAAATGAAAAGTGTCAGTTTCTCTTGGAGCAGCCAGCCAGCTAGTGGTTTTAGGGGGCGGCTATTTATAGCCTAGGGAGCAGCCCGACATGATAAGACATAAATGCCCTTCAATGATATGACCGTTAGGTGGATAGATATTTTGGGACAGCTGGCGCATAGCACAGCAACGGTCGGAATTTTGAGTAGTAAAATCCTCAGGGCTATCATGTTCCTCACTATGTAGGTAATCATGAAAGTCTTCACTTTCAAAGTCTTCATGGAAGTCTTCAGAGATACCAAAATCTTCAGTTGAAGATATTCATTTTTAGGGGTCGACTTTTCCTGTAAATATCAAACTCCTCATAGACTTATAGACCTGTGTACACTCACAAACGCATTAGTCCCTTAACCTATAAGTCTTCAATACACCAAAATCACTAAGGGGCACTAGATGCACTTACAATCTCCCCCTTTTTGGTGATTGATGACAATATAGGTTAAGTTTTCAACGGGGATAAACATATGAAGTGTAACTACTGATATTGAGGAATTTGATTGCAAGATATAGAAGAACTCCCCCTGAAGATGTGCATAGTGAGGAATTTGCCTTTGAAACAATGCACACTTGAAGAGTTGAATCATGGAGATCTCCCCCTATATCTTGTAATTCATACACGCATTTAACATATAATATGAAGAATTTGAAATGCATGATGAAATATGGTGCCTGATGAAATTCAGCATGCGTGCAATAATATTAATGAGGAATAAGCATGCAGAATAGTGCATCAAAAGTATCAGAGCACAGTGCATCAAAAGTATCACAGCACCATCGGGTTTAAGATTACAACTCAATCCAATAAAGTTTCAGAAGAACGAGAGTTGTAACTTAGCAAAAAAAACGCCCATATAGTAGACCCGCTTGAAGACTAACTCATATTTTTCCCCCTTTGTCATCGAATGACCAAAAGGATCGAAAATGAGGACTAACGCCCCTGAAGATAATCATGTTGATGAAGGAGCGCCAGCGTTGTTGGGGTCATTTGTTGATGTAGGGCCTGCCGCAGTGTCGTCCAAATCTTCATGTTCATCAGTGTCGCGCGATGAACAATATGAGCTGGCCACCAAAGAAGGAACCTGGACCTTCTTGAATTTCTTCGTTGGAGGTGCAGACTCGTCAAAATTTTCTTTGAGACCCATGTTCTTCAGATCTTCTTCACCATACAGATGTGACAGGATTGCCCAGGTGCGACCGAAGACTTGATGGAGGTAGTAGTGGTTTTTCTTCACTGCATTGTGTGTGGCAGTCATGTTGTGAAGAAGTGAACCAAACTGACGCTTAACCAATTTGTGATTTCGATCCATCTTCTGGTGAAGACTAAGCAGAAGTTCATGGTCAGTCATCACGGCGGAGCAGTGGCTTAAGGAGTGGACTTAGGTGCATTGGCAGAGTCATGTGTGGCAGAGTCATCATTGGTGGAATAAGATGCAGCTTTGCGAAACTGACCATCCAATGGACGAATGCCTTCATCTATTACAGCTGGTGCTTTGCCCTTTCCATCAACTGAGGAATATGTCTGCTTGAGGACTTCAATTGGGGGCAAGTAGCTGAGGTGATTCTGGAAATCAGCTTTGTAGTTGAGTGAAGACCTTGTTCTGAGGAATCTCATAATCCAAGGTGCATAAGGCTTCAGCTCAAACGGTGACAGTGCAACATTTGCCATAGTCCTCATGAAGAAATCGTGATAATTGACAGGAATGCCATGAACGATGTTGAATACCAGATTCTTCATGATGCCAACAATTTCCTCATCAGATGAGTCGTGGCCTTTGATAGGACTGATTGTCCTCGTAAGAATATGATAGACAGTTCTGGGCACGTACAACAATTCCTTCACGAGGAATTTGGTTATTGGTGCTTGACCTAGCTTCAAAGGTTTCATCAGCACCTGCATGTAATGATGTGTGAGCTCAGGTTCACTGTAGATGCAGCGAGCTTCTTCAAGGGGAGGACTAAGTGGTAGAGCACGAAGCAATTCAGAGGCTGGTGCAGTGTAGTGAGTGTTTTCAGACATCCAGTCCAGCACCCATGAATTCACATCTTCAGCATCTCTGGTGATGTGCAGCGTTGCATAGAATTGAAGAATCAGTTCTTCATTCCAATCACAGATGCCAGAGCAAAAGTTTAGTAGTCCAGCGTTGTGAAGAACACTGAGGACTGGTGCGAAGCACGGCAAAGATTCCATATCCATGTGAGGAATATGCTCATGGTAGAAGATTTTCTCCTTGTTGAACAGCACCGAGGAATAGAAATTTGCTTGACTGGCAGTCCAGAAATGCCTCTTCCTAATGCGAGCAGAGTCATATGGGTTGTAATGTTCAAAGAATACGTGCTCGCCGAAGAAATCATCAGCCTTGAACTTTTGCTTGCGTGAGAAAGGATCCTTTGGCTTCGGCAGAGGAGTGTCAGTGAGTTGCATCACGACCTCAGGAATCTCAATCGCAGGTTCTTCAAGTTGAGGAATTTTTGGTTCCTCCTCAGTGGCAGTCTGCGTCGTTGGTTGTTCAGCAGCAGCAGTTTCTTCAGCGCTAGTGGCTGGAATTTCCTCATGGACAGATGCAGTGGGATGAGTTTCTTCAGAGCCCATGTGAACAGCTTGTGTGGGGGACTGAGGAATTTGCTGTAGAGGGGTGAACATTGGAGAGTTTGGATGCTGACTTTCCCAGAATTCATCACTGATTACGGGTGTGGAACAGCCAATGTCCACATTTTCATCTTCCATTTCTTCAACGCTAGCCTCTTCAGCTGTGAACTGAGGCATAGGCGAGGAGATGATAGGTGTTGAAGGGATCGCATCCACTTCAATTTCTTCATCCAATGGTTCAGACGAAGCAGCAGAAGGAGTTTCTTCATCAGATCCGCTGGGGATCACATATTCTTCATCAAAAGGAACAAGGTCCTTTGATGGCCTGGTTGAGATGGGAACAACATCGATCGGATTTGCAAATGAACTTGTCATAGGCTTCATTTTCTTCGGAGCTGAAGAATCTGAAGCAGTTGATGCTTTCCTTTTCTTCACTACAGCACGCTCTGCAGCCTTGGTCTTCTTCACATCTGATGCAGATGGAAGGATTGGAGTTGAAGTTGATGCAGAAGTTGCCCTGAGTTCTTCAGTTTCTTCAGGCACACCACTAGTGGGTGCCCTAGCAATTTCTTCAGCGGCTGGAATGCAGTCATCAGCCCTGGAACTCACATTATCTTCAGCAGCCTGATTGTCATCAGCGGTGCTGGCATTTTCTTCACTAGGCTGAGCAGATGCTTCAGCCTGAGGAATTTCCTGTTGCGTTGGGGCTGCAACATTGGAAGTGAAGTTATCCGCAAGTTTCACAAAACGAACCTTGGCTCCAAGCCAATCAGCGCGATATGCGTCAAAGTCATCACTGAGTTTCTTAATCCCAGTCTGAATAGTGACAAGTTCTTCAGTTGTCATAGAGACAACGTTTTTCTTGAGATAGCGCTCTTTCTTGTACTGCGCTTTCTTGATCTGCCTGGCCTTCTCAAATTTCCACTTTTCTTCTTGAATGAAGTGGGTCAGCATGTGACTCTGGCCAGGAGTCAGCTTGAAGTCAGGCAAGGGAGTGTTGGCGTCCTTGTGCCAATCATCAATGTAGTCGAGGATCAGCTTGGGATCCAAAAGCAGTGGCACTTCTGATCCTTTGGCTCTAGCGGCCCTGACTTGCCTGTCTCTGATGATTTCTACAAGTTCATCATCATCAGCTTCGTCTTCATCAGACGGCACTTGGAAAGCGACTTGCTTCTTTTGAGTACTTGGGCGAGGACCTCGTCCAGCAGTGGCCTTTGTCTTCAGCAGTGAGGGGCCAACTGAGGAACTTGGTGCAGCTGAGGAACTAGCTGAGACACTCGAGGCAATGGAGATGCCGACAGTCCTTTGGCACGAGGTGAGATGCACAGGTGCTGAGGATTTAGGCGGAACAACTGAAGGCTTTGGCGGAGGAGCTGAGGACTTGGGAGGAACAGGAGCAGCATGAGGAATTGGCCGTGAGGGCTTTGATGATTCTGGCCGTGAGGGCATTGCTGAGGAACTTGGCCTGCGCGCAGGCTTCTTAGACATAGCCTTCTTTGGCTTGACAGCAGAGGCCTCAGCAAAGGCAGCAGCAGCAGCAGAGTCTTCATTGAATTTCCTCACTGCTTCTCTGGCTTGCTTAGCCAACTTGGATTGGCGCTTGACCCATTCATCAGGATAGTCCTCACCGCGCTTGAGGCTGGTGGGATCTGCTATTTGGCCAGGCGCCAATGGAGCTCTTGGGCATGGAGGATTGAGTGCGAATTTCTTCATGTACTTAGGAGTGACATATCTGTACTCCCTCCATTCTCTTGCCCATCTCCTCTCTATCCTCTGTTTGCGCACTTTGCGCTCATTCTTGGTTTCCTCAGTAGGTGTGCAGTACCCATCATATATGTCATCAGGGATCTCAAACGCTGTATTTACCTCAGGCCTCTTTCCTCCTTTCTGTGACCTTTTACCATCAGCCATTTTCTTCAATTGAGGAATTTGAACAATCGAATTCTCTGAAGAAGTATGCAACTTTTCTTCGAGGAATGCTGCAAATGAGTTAAGTTGATGAGAACCTAGTGATTTAGCAGCTGACATGTGTACCTGTGAACAGAGTATAGTTGCGAGGAATTTGGAGAGGTCAGATGCGTTCTCAAAAGGTTTTTCAAAAAGAACAAGTTTGAGGAATTTGACCAGATGAGTCTTGAAGATTTTCACTAAGCGTTCTTTGTCTTAGGTTCTAGAGTTGTATAGATCGAAGATCCACACAATTGAGGGATCTTGAAGAAAAATGATGCTTAGAGAAACGAATCAAGAACAGATGACTTGTGAGGTTTTCAGTGTGTGAAGATATGAAGAAAAACACTTTTGAAGATTTTGTAGATAATCATTCGAATCAACAAGGGAAGTAAAAGTAACTTTTAATTACCCTGGACGAAGAACACGACGAACTGGAGTGAGGAGATGTGAAGTTCGTCTATGCAGATCTTCCATGCCCTAACTTGGCGGAGGAAGATGGCTACGACGGCGGCGGAGTGAAGATTTCCGCGGTCGGCGCGAGTACGTCGGCAACGAGGTCGAGGCAGTGAAGCTCTTCCTCACCAGCGGCGATGAAGTAGCGGCGGCGCTAGGGTTTGAGAAGCTCGAGCTGGAGAGAGAGGTCGAGCGGAGTAAAAGAAGTGAGGAAGGGAAGGAGGGGTATTTATAGCCACGGTGAAAAACTGCTCGCCCAAAGAAATTGGACGAACGTGCCCCTGACCCTTCTCATTCGCATGACATGTGTCACCCACGTAGTGAGAGGTGGAGATCGTGTTAGATCGTGGGTGAGTGGATAAGTGTATCGTGGGATGCGGAATGGTTTGAGCGGCAAAGCTGAAAATTACAATAAGATAGGTTTTAAAGTTCCATTCGCAATTTCTTTAGCTGACAAGGACACAGTGAAGATTTTGAACGAGTTTCAAATAGAACGCACATGAAGAATTTGTGAATAGATTGGGTTGAGTATAGCATAGAGGGGGAAGGGTACGATCACATTCACTTAGCATAAAACCAACTTGAAGAAATAGCAATAAGTGAATGCTGTAGAGGACAAAAACTCATATATATATATATATAGCCAATGAAGAAAAACGTTGGGACCAGTGAATACTATGCAAAGTTGAAGAATATGAATAACTTGAGGAATTTCAACTTTCGGTGGTGGCGTGACCCACCGTATAAGAATGATGATTTCAGACACCGCGTACAATTATCGTAGGGTTCTGAGAATCAAATTCTTCATTAATTTCTTCACACTAAGAGTGTTATTCTTCATTGATTGAAGAAAAACATTTCTTCATGTGTTGCACATCTAAGTCATCAATTTTGCATAAGTGTTAGGATGAGTGTCCTTTTCAAAGAACATTTGAAGATTCTAGGATATTTAGCTCACACCGCAACTTGCTAAATCTCTTCTCATCCAAGGGCTTTGTGAAGATATCGGCTAGTTGTTCTTCAGTCTTCACATGCTCAATAGAAATGTCGCCCTTCAACACATGATCATGAAGAAAATGATGACGAATCTGAATGTGCTTTGTCTTCGAGTGCTGAACTGGGTTGTGAGCAATCTTGATGGCACTCTCATTGTCACAGAAGAGAGGCACATTCTTCATGTTGACGCTGTAGTCCTTGAGAGTTTACTTCATCCATAGCAATTGGGCACAACAAGAACCAGCGGCAATGTACTCAGCTTCAGCAGTAGATAGTGATACGCAGTTCTGTTTCTTCGAGGACCAACAGACCAAAGATCGTCCGAGGAAATGACATGTACCAGATGTTGACTTGCGATCCACACGATCACCAGCATAGTCAGAGTCAGAATATTCAACAAGATCAAAAGCCGAGCCCTTGGGGTACCATAATCCAAGTGTTGGTGTGTGAGCTAGATATCGAAGAATATGCTTCATAGCCTTATGGTGTGATTCCTTCGGTGTAGCTTGAAATCGGGCACACATGCAACCACTAAGCACTATATCTGGCCTAGATGCACATAAGTACAATAAGGAACCTATCATGGAGTGGTATACCTTATGATCGAAGTCAATACCATTTTCATCAGTGCACAGATGGCCATTTGTGGGCATAGGAATTTTGACGCCTTTGCAATCTTGCATGCCGAATTTCCTCAGTACATCCTTGAGGTATTTCTCCTGAGATATGAATATGCCATTGCGTTGTTGACGAATTTGAAGACCTAAGAAGAATTTCAACTCTCCCATCCTGGACATTTGATATTCTTCACTCATCATATAGGCAAATTCATCACTATAACGTTGGTCAGTACAGCCAAAGATAATATCATCAACATATATTTGGCACACAAACAATTCACCATCATAAGATTTAGTGAAAAGAGTAGGGTCGAGTGAACCGGGTTTGAAGCCTTTCTTCATGAGGAGTTCCTTCAAGGTATCATACCAAGCCCGTGGGACCTGCTTGAGGCCATAGAGGGCATTGTTGAGTCTGAAGACTTTGTCAGGATTCTTTGGATCTTCAAAACCTGGGGGTTGAGCAACATATACTTCTTCCTCAAGCTTACCATTGAGGAATGCATTTTTCACATCCATTTGATATAAAGTGATATCATGATGGTTAGCATAAGCAAGTAATATGCGAATAGCCTCAAGTCTAGCAACAGGTGCAAAAGTTTCATCGAAATCAATTCCTTCCACCTGTGTGTAGCCTTGAGCTACAAGCCGTGCCTTATTCCTCACCACAAGGCCATTTTCATCTTGCTTGTTGCGGTAGATCCACTTTGTGCCGATGATATTGTGCTTGCGAGGATCTGGACGTTTGACCAATTCCCAGACATTGTTGAGCTCGAACTGATGTAATTCTTCTTGCATGGCCTGAATCCACTCAGGCTCCAGAAATGCTTCATCTTCCTTAGTGGGCTCTGTAATATAGACAAAAGCATAGTGCCCACAAAATTTAGACAAATGTGAAGCTTTTGAGCGTGTGAGAGGACCTCACGCTTTGATGTCATTGATGATCTTTTCAACTTGCACTTCTTTTGCAATGCGAGGATGAGCTGGTTGCCGTTGAAGAATTTGATCAGCATTTTCTTCAGCACCATTTTCTTCAGCATTTTCTTCAGGTGCATTAGCTCGACGTTCTTCATGTTCTAGAATGAATTCTTCAGCAGATTCTTCAGTAGGAATGACATCCTCAGTAGCCTTGAACTTGATAGTTTCCTCAGGTGTTGGTTCATCTATCACAGTAGGTAGGTGCTCTCTTTGCGAGCCATTAGTTTCATCGAACCGCACATCTACAGTTTCAACAACTTTGTGAAGAACGTTGTTGAAGACTCTGTAGGTGTGCGAGTCCTTTCTGTAACCAAGCATAAAACCTTCATGTGCTTTCGGTGCAAATTTTGAGTTGTGATGAGGATCTCTAATCCAACATTTAGCACCGAAGACTTTGAAATAACTTACATTGGGTTTCTTATCAGTGAGGAGTTCATAGGCAGTCTTTTTGAAGAATTTGTGAATATATACTCTGTTGATGATGTGGCATGCAGTATCAATTGCCTCAGTCCAGAAATGACGAGGCGTTTTGTATTCGTCAAGCATAGTGCGAGCCATCTCAGCAAGAGTCCTGTTCTTCCGCTCCACGACGCCATTCTGCTGAGGAGTGTAGGGAGCAGATAACTCATGAGTAATACCAAGTTCATCAAGATAGTCATCGAGACCAGAATTCTTGAACTCAGTACCATTGTCACTTCTGATGTGCTTGATCTTCACACCAAAGTTGGTTGAAGCCCTCGAGGAAAATCGTTTGAAGACTTCCTGCACTTCATGTTTGTAAGTAACAAGGTGTACCCATGTATAGAGAGAATAATCATCAACAATAACAAAGCCATATTGAGATGCTTCATTTGAAATAGCAGAATAATGATTAGGACCAAAGAGATCCATGTGAAGCAATTCAAATGGGCGAGTGGTGGTCATGATAGTCTTTGCTGGATGCT
>NW_024113138.1:0-9113 GCF_003073215.2 Triticum urartu | reverse complement strand
ATCAACCTCTGTAAAGACAGAGCAAGAAGAGGAAGTTGATTTCTGGTGACTATTTGCCGGCAGAGCTTCCCGAAGCCGCCGCCAAGAAGGTCCCCAAGATCAACGCCAAGAGCGCTGAGGAGCAGTCTGCTCCGGCAAGCCCTAGGGTTTGTCCCGTTGAAGCAGAAGCTCCCGACAAGTTTTGCTCCGGCAGCTTGCCGGGGAACGTCAAGCTCCGGCAGACCCGCAGGTTCTCGCCGTAGAAGCGGATGTTCCGCAGCGGCAGATTTGCCTTTAGTCCTTGTTGTCGAGCCACAAGCTCCAGCATGGGCGCAGCAGATTGTCCGTTTCCTTCAGACATGAGAACTTCCCGAAAAGCAAGAAGAAGTGGAAAGAGTAGCCCGGCAGTCAAGTATGTACCAGTTTGTCGACAAGACACTGTACAGAAGAAGACTCAACGGAGTGAAATTGAAGTGTATTCACCAGGAAGACGGACAAAAGCTGTTGGCAGAGATACATGGAGGCATATGTGGTCACCACATTGGTGCAAGAGCACTTGTCGGCAAAGCATTCCGGCAAGGTTTCTTTTGGCCGACAGCCCTCCAGGATGCAACTGCACAAGTAACCAAGTGTGAAGCGTGCCAGTTCCATTCCAAGCAGATACACCAACCAGCTCAAGCTCTCCAGACGATCCCTTTATCCTGGCCATTTTCGGTCTAGGGGCTCGACATCCTCGGCCCCTTTCCCTGAGCAGTCGGGGGCTTTGAGTACTTGTACGTTGCAATCGACAAGTTCACAAAGTGGCCGGAAGTGGAACCAGTGAGGAAGGTGACAGCACAGTCAGCAGTCAAGTTCTTCAGGTCGATTGTTTGCCGCTTCGGGATCCCTAACAGGATAATCACCGACAACGGTACACAATTTACGAGCCGCACCTTCATGCAGTACGTCCAAGATCTTGGCGCCAAGGTCTGCTTCGCTTCTGTTGCTCACCCGAGAAGCAACGGTCAAGCGGAGAGGGCAAATGCTGAAGTGCTGCGCGGGCTCAAGACCAGAACTTTCGACAGGCTGCACAAGTGCGGAAGAAACTGGATCGAGGAGCTGCCGGTGGTTCTTTGGTCGATCAGGACGACGCCAAATCGAGCCACTGGCCCAGACACCTTTCGCTCTAGTCTATGGAGCAGAGGCAGTTATCCCCACGGAACTCGTATACGGGTCACCTCGAGTGCTCGCTTATGATGAGCTTGAGCAAGAGGCAGGCTGCGACAAGATGACGCGCTGCTCCTTGAGGAAGACCGTCTTCAGGCTGCTGCGAGCTGCTCGCTACCAGCAAGCTTTGCGCCGCTACCATAGCCGCAAAGTTAATGCCAGAAGTCTCGAGGAAGGCGACCTTGTTCTTCGGCGTGTTCAGTCCGCCAAGAATTCCAACAAGTTGACGCCGAAGTGGGAAGGCCCTTACCGGGTGAAACGAGTCACTAGGCCTGGCGCTGTCCGCCTTGAGACCGAAGATGCCATTTCGGTGAGCAACTCCTAGAATATTGAGCATCTTCGTAAGTTTTTACCCGTAAGGCGCGGTTGCCGGAACCTGTTCCGCACACCACCTTTTGTACAAGTCTTGCCGCTGTTGCATGTAATCCTTTGTACAAAGCCGGGCGCAGACCCCGTGCATAAGTAAAGCTCATGTGCTCCGCACATCTTGTCGATTTCATGCTTTCTATTTTTTGCATGTGTTATCTGACACTTTGTGCAGCACCTACTCCCCGGTAAGCAATAACGAGCTGTAAGGCTCCATGTCTTTATTTTCTCTTCTTTCTTTTTTCTCAAGGAAAGGAAGGTTCCCTCGCCCACAAGTTTGCCGGGGGGAAAGGAGAAGATAATGGTATGGGCCAGGCGTCGTTCAAGAAAGTTTCGCCTTGCCGGGAAGCAAACAACAGAAAAGCTAAGTTGCCAAAGTTTGAGCAATCAGATTTTTAAAAATTTTAAGTTATCTCCATTGAACGACCGTACTTTGTATGGAAAACCTATGCGCGGAGGAACCAAATTGTAGCTACTTGCGCCCTTACTTTGTTTCGAGTCCGCTCAACAATTTAAGTGAGCTGCAACTAGTTGCGACAAGGTTTCTTGTCGGTAGCGGCACCGCCAGCAGGCTGCTGACGTCCCGCACTCAGCGCTCGCGGCTCGGGTACCTGCCCCGGCAAGTTCCCTAAAAGCGTAGGGCAAAAACATACAAAGGAAGGAATCAAGTAAAGGGAATAACATTGCAATCATTATCCAGAATAGAGCTATATTACAAGATAGCTTGTCGCAGTTCTAACGGATTGTTTTCATAACATGATAAACAGCGACAAGGAAAGAAGAAACGGGCGGCCTAATCTACACGATCGCCCTCGACCCTCTTGATCCCGCTCACCTTGTCCACAATGGGTGCGACAAGGGCCTTGAGCGCCTCCAGATCAGCATCCGGTGGCAGGGTCTTGAGGACGTTGGTGAGGTTGAGGCCCGGATTGCGGAAGGCCACCTTCACCAACACTTTCTGAAGAGCTCTCGCGCAGATCTTGCGCGACTCGTCGGCCAGCTGTTTTGGGATCCTCTCCCGGAGTCGCTGGAGGGCCGTCGCCACGCCCTTGAAGAATAAGACGAGCTTGGCGCTGGGTTGGAGGTTCTCGTCGGAGGGATACCCGAGATCCTCCATCCCAAGCTGCGCCAACTCCCTGTCAATGTCTATGGCAGCATTCACAAGACTCTCCGTCCAGTGCTCCACAGTCTCCCGAAAAGTGTTTTGAGTGGCGGCGACACTTTCCAGCAGCGCCTTGTCGGCCTTGATCTCCTCCTTCAAGGCCGCCTCCTGCTTCTTGGCGCCGTCCAGTGTCTTGGTCAAAGCGGTCAACTTCGACTCAAGAATCCGCATTGGAGTCCTTGGCGGCGACTGAGCTCTTTGCCCTTCTCGCGAGATCGGCCTCCAGCTGCGCCACCTTCGTCTCCAGCTCCTTCATGGTCGGCCTCGGTGGGCGGCAGCGTCCTCTGCTTGCTTGAGGGCTCCGCCGAGTTTTCCTCGCGCGCGGCAAGCTCCTCCTCGTGGGCGTCAAGATTGACCTTCCGCTGCGCCAGCTCGCCCTCTTCCGCGGATAGCTTCACAGCGGCAAGCCGCTGTTGCTCTTCGACTTCAGCCTTCTCGAGGAAGAGGGCCTTCTGCGCTTCGGCAAGTTGCTCCCGCTCCTCTGCCAAGGACCGGGGAGCTTCCTGGTGAAGACCCCGGAGCTCCTCCGCGCGCTTCTCGATGTCTGCTCCCGCCTTCGCGACAAGCGCCTCGCGGGAGTCCAGCTTGGCTTGCCGCGCGCGGTAGAGCGACATCAACTTCCGCAGCAGCCGCTCTTCTTCGGGCTCGTTGCTGCTGCTGCTTGGCGCGTCAACCAGCGTCAGCCCCGCGGAGGAGAGCACCTCCCCGTCGAAGATCTCCCCCTCGACCGGCGCCCTGGAGCTTGACGCCTAGGGGAGGTTGATGAAGACGCCTTCGCCGGCCTTCAGGTAGACGCCTGGCTGGGGCTCTTCGGAGCCTGGCGCTGCGGCAGTGGCGGACGGGTCGGCGGTCGGTGTAGCGACTGGTGCTCCTGCGGCCTCAGGGCCGTCAGTGCGATCGCTAGACCCCTCGCCAGTTGCTGCGGCGGCAGCCTTGGCGGCCTCTGCACCGGCGGGATCGTCAGCGCCGGCCGCTTCTTCGGCGGCAACCTCGGTCTCCATCGGCTCCACAGCAGATGGGTCTGGCAGCCGGAAAGGGGAGAAGAGTCAAGCAAAAATCCAACAAAAAGAAGATCAAGAGAAGAAGAACCCAAGGGAAGTTTTGAAGCAAGAGGAGTACCTGTGCCGGGTTCTGCAGTCGTGGTCTCCACCGTCGGGGGGCCGCTGGCGCTCTCCCTTGCCGGAGACTTCTCCCTTACCAGGAAGCCCTCCCTTGCCGGAGAATTCTCCCTTGTCGGGGGATTCTCCCTTGGCTCCTGGTGGGGCTTCTCTGCTCCTACACAAATCAGCAATCAAATATCAGCAAAGACAGAGTATCCATGTGCACCTTACAAGCGGAAAGCAAACCATATACTTACGCTGGGGGCTGCTCTGGAGAAAAGTTGCCGGGTCCGGCAAGGTTGCCTTGGGCGCACCTCCTGCTGTCACAGTAGGTTCATCCTCGATGACAATCACCGGGACCTTGGCCCTCTTTGCTACTCTCTGGGCCAGAGTCCTAAAGAGGAACAAGTTCAGAGAAAATCAAATGAGATACCAGACAAACAGCAAGAATTGAAGAACAACAAGTACAGCAAGAGAAGCTTACTCTTCTTCTTCCTCGTCGGAGCTGAACGCGGAGAAGTCGAAGTCCGGCGCGCGCCCGGCGCGAGGAGGCGGAGGAGAAGCTTCCCTTGGCCGCTTGGCGGGAGCAATGGCGGCGGTCTGAGACGGCCCCGCTCCAGCTGCCGTCGCAGCATGAGGCGCTATCGCGGCAACAGTGTTTGCCGCGGTGGAGCGTGTCACACGGCCCGGCGACTGTTGACCCGCTTGCCGCTCCGCTACGTCACCGGCCTTGCGGAGACGCCTTCTTGGTGGGGATCGAGGCTCTGCTTGCGGCGAGCTATCTGAAGATGAAGTGGAAGACGAGTTGATCTCCAGCGAGCCGCTCGTATCCTTGGCGGGCTCGCTCGACTTGACGTTCTGCCCGGCAAGCTCTTTCTCGCCGGCAGGCTCCCTTCGCTCGGCACGGCTTGCCGCCTCTGCTGCCTCTGCCTCCTCCACGGTGAATCCAAATTCGCCCGCGGCTGCGGTTGCCGCCGCCTCTTCCAGCCTGGTGGCGATGAGTGCCATCTCCGCATCGGTGGTGTCGCGGGTGAGGCTATCCTTCTCGTCAGAGCGGATCGGCACTTCTACCAAGTCATCGAAGAACTGCTGCACGACGTCGTCTGCAGGCTCCTGCCAAGTTGGCACAATTCCATGCGAGTCGCACTCCGGCATCATTGCACGGATGCGGTCGAGCGAGGAATTGTTGCACATCGGAACAACGCCCCCCGGCAACCTGAAAACTTCGGGATGTTGGGAGTCATACTTGAAGAGCTCCTGGAGCATCGCGTTGAGCTCCAGAACAGTGAAGTTGAAGTTGAGGCCCGGCCGTAGCCTCATGATATCTGCCGCATTCTTGAACTCCCAAGTGGGTCTCCCCCGTTCCTGCAGGGGGGGCGATGCGGCGGCGAAGAAAATATGCGCCAACAGCGCCTACAGTGAGCCCGGCAAGCCTGAGGCGCAGGATCCGGGTGACAGCAATCTTCAGCCTGTCGTCTTCCGGGGCCACGTCACTCCAATCGCTGTCGCGTGCTACTGGGGTTTGGCGCCGGGTGGTGAATGGCTGCGGGTTCTCCTCGTCAATCCAGCACTAGTCTGCCCTCCACTCCTCCCACTTGCCGCGGAATTCTCCCTCCAGATAAGTTTCCTTCTTGCCGGCCCTTGAGATCCATGCGATTCCGCCGGATAGAGGCTCTCCTCTCTCTACTCGGGGTATGAAGAAGTGGCGAAAGAGGTCTACATTGGGATGGACTCCGACAAAGTTTTCGTAGAGATATGCGAAAAACTGCCATGGTCAGAACGGCATTGGGGGTGAAAGTCAAGGAGGTGGAATCCGTAGGTATTCATGATGTCGCAGAAGAATTCAGAGAAAGGCGGGCAGAGCCCGCAGTAGAAGAAACAAGGAAGAAAGGGTATCCATTTGGGGCCTTCTTCCAAGCGGCGGCGGGGAAGTACCTTCGTGCGCGGATGCGCTCGCGTCTCGTCGACCAGAAGAGGTAGTAGTTCTCCCTCAGCTCCTTCGCGGCAAGCTTGGGGGGAAAGACTGCGCGCTCCTTCCGCAGCGCCGCAAGCCGCTGCTGCCTCGGTCGACTTCACGACCTTCCCCTTGTCGGCTTTTGGAGCCATGGCGGAAGTGGTGGAGGAGGTCGACGGCGTTGGTGCGCTGGTGGTGGGGGGCGGAGCGACTGCTCTCTTTCGTCTTTGGGAAGACGAGGGAGCGGCGGAGATTTCTGAGATTGGAAGCAGCAACGGGCGAATGGGCGACTTCCCCTGTTTCCCCTGCTTATAAAGAGGAGGGGGCGGACGTTCCGCATTTCTGAATAAAGTAACCACCCACGATCTCTCCCACGACGCCGCATTCAACGCGTGCCGTTCGGGGAGGGCGCGGTGGATACGGAGAGATTACGGCGTAACCTAGGCCGCGCGTGCCCGTGCCCTGTTTTGGGCCTGGCCCAACAGCGCTCGGCACCGTGTATGGCCCAGGCCCGGGGGCTCCTGTCGGTGTACTAGAGTAGGGGTACCCTAGTATCCCGAACTTGTGCACGGGCAGTCGCAGCGTCCCGCGGCAAGGCTTGCCGGGTGACCGCCAAGGTCCTCCGTGGTTCCTTTGGAGCCATTCAAGAACAAAGTATCCAAGTCAAAGAGACAAGACCCCAGCAAGAGGAGCTTGCTGGGAAGGCCAACCAAGGCAACTCAAGACCCCGGCAAGAGGAGCTTGCCGGGAAGGCCAACCAAGGCATCTCAAGGAACTTGCCGCGACGCGCGCAGTCCCGGCAAGGCCCGGTGAGCGACAAGCTCCCGGACGCGACAAGACAACGACCGCGGCAAGGCGCTTGCCGCGGCAAGCCACCACTCTGTGCCCGCGCTCCAGCACATCCACCAACGTGTCGCTCTGGGACCCTTCCAGGCGTACGTGGCGGGAGGCTGTGCAGCCAGCGGTGCACGGTGGCGAGCGGCGCTGACAAGATTGCCATCGTGGCGAGCGGTGGCGTCCCTGACGGTCCCTTTTGCACTGTTTAGGCGACGCAGACGGGCATTTAATGCCCTTGTCCCCTGCCGTCAGGGTTAGGTATGATACACTGTAGCAGGTAGCTGTACCTACCGCAGCACCTTTCCATTTTTACCCTTTGCCTCCGTTGCCACCTGTCGGTGACCCCTTGAGCATATAAAAGGAGGCCCATGCGCAACGTAGGGGGGGGGCAGTTCAGAGAACACTCACGCTCGGTCTCGTTAGCTGCTGGTGTGTACTGTAGCACTCCGCGCTCCCGAGCAAGAACTCAATACAAACCACAAAGCAGGAGTAGGGTTTTACACATCCGTGCGGCCCGAACCTGGGTAAACTGCTTGTGTGCTTCGCCTCGATCCGCTCTTCGTGCGACCTCCGCCCCCGCCGAACCGAAAGGGACTCGGTCCGCCAGTCCCATAGGTGCTCGTGGATCAGTACCCCGGCAGTTGGGCCAGCCCAGTCGACGAAGATTTGTTTTTTTTGTTTTTTAAAACATTTATCCAGACAAACTAAAATAAATAAAACAAAATAAAAATATATATTATATAGGCATATAATATATCGAAATTTTCAGCAAAAGATTTCCTACAAGCTGAACATTTCTCTAGTGCCAAATAAAATTCACAAAAATTCAAACAGTGCTACTTCTACAATAAAACCCAATAAAAATCATTTTAGAAATACCAAAATGATTTCAAAATTATTTCTCTCCAATTTTCTGATGTAGGGAATCATTTTACCCTATTTTCCATTTATTTTATTTTTGGAGAAAAATAATTTGAATAAAACCCAAATAACTCCAAATTGAAAATAATTTCAAACGGACTTTAAATTTGATCCTTTTAAACTTCCAACTCGTATTTCATATATTTTGAAGAAGTCATTTTATCTTCTCTCATGAAAATCATTGAGTCGCTTAAAGTTTCTGAATTTGAAATATTTCCAAATAAAATTCAAATCTTTTCAAAAACCCCTTTTCATTTAATTAAATGGAAGAAGTCATATCATCTTCTCTCGAGGGTTTTGTATTTGAAAAGAATTTGAATTCACGGAGATCAAAATGCAAAAAGGTGAAAGTTTGGGAAAGTCCTTTTATTCCCTCTCATTTAACTTTCAAAAAGTTTCGAATTTCACTCAATCAATCACACAACAATCAAACAAACAATCAATCTATCTATTTATTATAACATTCCAAAATTTAGAATTTTGGGATGTTACAAACCTACCACCCTTAAAATGAATCTCGTCCTCGAGATTCGGAGAGGCTAGCAAGAAAAAGGTTAGGGTTTGGGGTCTCCTCAAAATCCATCAATTGTCGCAGGAGGGGGTCTGGGGTGCTACCACCCTTAGAAGCATGGTTACGGTTCCATCAAAACTCATATACTTCATCCATATTGTTAACAGTGTCGGTCTTCTCAGATCTTCAGGATAATTCCTTATCTGGGCTCTTTCGGTAGTGGCATAACCTTTTCCTCAATTCTTCTGTCTTTCATCTTGGTAAGGTTCTTCTGTGACTGGGTCTTCTTAGCTGACGGGTCTGGCGCCAATACTAAACAACTATCGATATCTCATGGTGGTCAACCATTTATGGCTTCTCCTGCAGGAAATGGGTCTAGGCTTCATTCTCACCGTATGTCCTACGATTGGCAACAGCTGCCTTGTACAAGGGAAAATGATCTATACCATTCTAAGGTTTAAACAAGGTTTTGATCGTCGTCTCTCTACTATAGGTAAGTCACTCAGATTTACCATCCCATATAGCAAGGCGAATAATAAGAGTAAGTCGGTATGGTGATCAATCCATCCCGCACCCAAATCATTACTGTATACGGTTTAGTGAATCTCGCATTCTAACACTCGGTCATCCTCACAAGCATTGCAGAATTTCTCTTGTCGACGAACCAAGTTCGGATAAATCCATTAATTCTGCAAGCCAACAAACATCTATCGTTCCTTCACAACTCTCAGGTTTTGCGTAAACTCCTATAAGATCGTCTGCCGATAAATGTAACTTCTTCCAGGGTTTTTCCTTCAGCAAGAGTGTGCTTGCTTCTTGGCAGGTCCTGGGGCCTGTGGGTTATGGCCCATCTCATCACTTGTAGTCCTTGAACTTATCATCGGGCAACTGATCATTATTCCAACTTCCAACTTCCTAGTATTCTTAAATCCATCCAATTGTACTGTCTTCCTTCCTTCTATTGGCACCAAACTAGGACATGATTACTCAGACTCATCATGGAGTTTCCATTGATCCATATTTCCGACATCATACCTCCTTTATATCCAATAGTAATTTATCTCTTCATCCTCGTGG
>NW_024113137.1:0-9278 GCF_003073215.2 Triticum urartu | reverse complement strand
CTTAGTAACACAGGCAAGAAACCTTTCTTTGCTTGATCCATTTTGAACTTCTTCAAAACTTTATCAAGGTATGTGCTTTGTGAAAGTCCAATAAGCGTCTTGATCTATCTCTATAGATCTTGATGCCCAATATATAAGCAGCTTCACCGAGGTCTTTCATTGAGAAAATTCTTATTCAAGTATCCTTTTATGCTATTCAGAAATTCAGTATCATTTCTGATCAATAATATGTCATCTACATATAATATCAGAAATGCTACGGAGCTCCCACTCACTTTCTTGTAAATACAGGCTTCTCCAAAAGTTGTATAAAACCATATGCTTTGATCACACTATCAAAGCATATATTCCAACTCCGAGAGGCTTGCACCAGTCCATAAATGGATCACTGGAGCTTGCACACATTTTAGCACCTTTTGGATCGATAAAACCTTCTAGTTGCATCATATACAACTCTTCTTTAAGTATCCATTAAGGAATGCAGTTTTGACATCCATTTGCCAAATTTCATAATCATAAAATGCGGCAATTGCTAATATGATTTGGACGGACTTAAGCATTGCTACGGGTGAGAAGGTCTCATCGAAGTCAACTCCTTGAACTTGTCGAAAACCTTTTGCAACAAGTCAGCTTTGTAGACAGTAACATTATTGTTAGCGTCAGTCTTCTTCTTGAAGATCCATTTATTCTCTATGGCATGCCGATCATCGGGCAAGTCAACCAAAGTCCACACTTTGTTATCATACATGGATCCCATCTCAGATTTCATGGCATCAAGCCATTTTGCGGAATATGGGCTCATCATGCTTCCTCATAGTTCATAGGTTCATCATGGTCAAGTAACATCACCTCCAGAACAGGATTACTGTACCACTCTAGTGGTGGATCTTACTCTGGTTGACCTACGAGGTTCGGTAGTAACTTGATCAAAGTTTCATGATCATCATCATTAGCTTCCTCACTTACTGGTGTAGGAATCACTGAACTGATTTCAGTGATGAACTACTTTCCAATAAGGGAGCAGGTACAATTACCTCATCAAGTTCTACTTTCCTCCCACTCACTTCTTTCGAGAGAAACTCCTTATCTAGAAAGTTTCCGAACTTAGCAACAAAAGTCTTGCCTTCGGATCTTGTGATAGAAGGTGTATCCAATAGTCTCCTTTGGATATCCTATGAGGACACATTTCTCCGATTTGGGTTCGAGCTTATCAGGTTGAAGCTTTTTCACATAAGCATCGCAGCCCCAAACTTTAAGAAACGACAACTTGGGTTTCTTGCCAAACCACAGTTCATAAGGTGTCGTCTCAACGGATTTAGATGGTGCCCTATTTAACGTGAATGCGCGTCTCTAAAGCATAACCCCAAAACGATAGCGGTAAATCAGTAAGAGACATATAGATCACACCATATCTAGTAAAGTACGATTACGACGTTCGGACACACCATTACGCTGTGGTGTTCGTGGCGTGAGTTGCGAAACTATTCCGCATTGTTTCAAATGAAGACCAAACTCGTAACTCAAATATTCTCCTCCACGATCAGATCGTAGAAACTTTATTTCTTGTTACGATTTTTCCACTTCACTCTGAAATTCTTTGAACTTTTCAAATGTTTCAGACTTATGTTTCATTAAGTAGATATACCCATATCTGCTCAAATCATCTGTGAAGGTGAGAAAATAACGATATATCGCCGCGAGCCTCAATGTTCATTGGACCACATACATCAGTATGTATGATTTCCAATAACTCTGTTGCTCGCTCCATTGTTCCGGAGAATGGAGTTTTAGTCATCTTGCCCATGAGGCATGGTTCGCAAGTACGAAAGTGATTCATAATCAAGTGATTCCAGAAGTCCATCAGAATGGAGTTTCTTCATGCGCTTTACACCAATATGACCCAAACGGCAGTGCCACAAATAAGTTGCACTATCATTATCAACTCTGCATCTTTTGGCTTCAATACTATGAACATGTGTATCACTACTATCAAGATTTAGTAAAAATAGACCACTCATCAAGGGTGCATGACCATAAAAGATATTACTCATATAAATAGAACAACCATTATTCTCTGATTTAAATGAATAACCGTCTTACATCAAACAAGATCAGATATAATGTTCATGCTCAACGCTGGCACCATAATAACAATTATTTAGGTCTAAAACTAACCCCGAAGGGTAGATGTAGAGGTAGTGTGTCGACGGCGATCACATCGACTTTGGAACCATTTCCCACACGCATCGTCACCTCGTCCTTAGCCAATCTTCGCTTAATCCGTAGCCCCTATTTCGAGTTGCAAATGTTAGCAACTGGAACCAGTATAAATACCCAGGCACTACTGCGAGCATTAGTAAGGTACACATCAATAACATGTATATCAAATATACCTTTCACTTTGCCATCCTTCTTCTCCGCCAAATACTTGGGGCAGTTCCTTCCAGTGACCAGTCTCCTTTGCAGTAGAAGCACTATGTCTCAGGCTTAGGTCTAGACTTGGGTTTCTTCACTTGAGCAGCAACTGGCTTGCTGTCTTCTTGAAGTTTCCCTTCTTCCCTTTACCTTTTTTCCTTGAAACTGGTGGTCTTGTTGACCATCAACACTTGATGCTCCTTCTTGATTTCTACCTCACCTTTAGCATTGCGAAGAGCTCAGGAATCGTCTTATCCATCCCTTGCATATTATAGTTCATCACGAAGCTCTTGTAGCTTGGTGGCAGTGATTGAAGAACTCTGTCAATGACACTATCATCAGGAAGATTAACTCCCAGATGAGTCAAGTGGTTGTGGTACCCAGACATTCTGAGTATATGTTCACTGACAGAACTATTCTCCTCCATTTGCAGCTGTAGAACTTATTGGAGACTTCATATCTCTCAATCCGGGCATTTGCTTGAAATATTAACTTCAACTCCTGGAACATCTCATATGCTCCATGACATTCAAAACCTTGAAGTCCCGGTTCTAAGCCGTAAAGCATGGCACACTGAACTATCGAGTAGTCATCAGCTTTGTTCTGCCAGGTGTTCACAACATCTAGTGTTGCTCCTGCAGCAGGTTTGTCACCAAGCGGTGCTTCCAAGACATAATTCTTCTGTGCAGCAATGAGGATAATCCTCAAGTTACAGACCTAGTCTGTTTAGTTGCTACCATCATCTTTCAACTTAGCTTTCTCTAGGAACGCATTAAAATTCAACGGAACAACATCACGGGCCATCTATCTACAACAACATAGACATGCAAAATACTATCAGGTACTAAGTTCATGATAAATTAAACTTCAATTAATCAAATTACTTAAGAACTCCCACTTAGATAGACATATCTCTAATCATCTAAGTGTTCACGTGATCCATATCAACTAAACCATGTCCGATCATCACGTGAGATGGAGTAGTTTTCAATGGTGAACATCACTATGCTGATCATATCTACTATATGATTCATGCTCGACCTTTCGGTCTCAGTGTTCCGAGGCCATATCTGCATATGCTAGGCTCGTCAAGTTTAACCTGAGTATTCCGCGTGTGCAAAACTGGTTTGCACCCATTGTATGTGAACGCAGAGCTTATCACACCCGATCATCACGTGGTGTCTCAGCACGACGAACTATAGCAATGGTGCATACTCAGGGATAACACTTATACCTTGAAATTTAGTGAGAGATCATCTTATAATGCTACCGCCGAACTAAGCAAAATAAGATGCATAAAGGATAAACATCACATGCAATCAATATAAGTGATATGATATGGCCATCATCATCTTGTGTGTTTGATCTCCATCTCCAAAGCACCGTCATGATCACCATTGTGACCGGCTTGACACCTTGGTCTCCATCGAAGCATCGTTGTCGTCTCGCCCACTATTGCTTCTACGACTATCGCTAGCGCTTAGTGATAAAGTAAAGCAATTACATGGCGATTGCATTTCATACAATAAAGCGACAACCATATGGCTCCTGCCAGTTGCCGATAACTGTGTTACAAAACATGATCATCTCATACAATAAAGTTTAGCATCATGTCTTGACCATATCACATTACAACATGCCCTGCAAAAACAAGTTAGACGTCCTCTACTTTGTTGCTGCAAGTTTTACGTGGCTGCTATGGGCTAAGCAAGAACCGTTCTTACCTACGCATCAAAAACCACAACGCGGTATAGTGATTGCTTTTTGATCTTCAGAAAGAACCTTGTTCATTGAATCCGATTCAACTAAAGTTGGAGAAACTGACACCCACTAGCCAACTGTGTGCAAAGCACGTTGGTAGAACCAGTCTCGCGTAAGCGTACGCGTAATGTCAGTCTGGGCCGCTTCATCCAACAATACTGCCGAATCAAGAATCAACTAGTGACGGCAAGCAATATGTATATACCCACGCCCACAACTCCTTTGTGTTCTACTCGTGCATATAACATCTACGCATAGACCTGGCTCGGATGCCACTGTTGGGGAACGCAGTAATTTCAAAAAAATTCCTACGCACATGCAAGATCTATCATGATGATGCATAGCAACGAGAGGGGAAGAGTGTTTTCCACGTACCCTTGTAGACCGTAAGCGGAAACGTTCTGACAACGTGGTTGATGTAGTCGTATGTCTTCATGATCCGACCGATCCTAGTACCGAAAGTACGACACCTCCATGATCTGCTCACGTCCAGCTCGGTGATGTCCCACGAACTCTCGATCCAGCTGAGTGTCGAGGGAGAGCTTCGTCAGCACGACATCATGATGACGGTGATGATGATGCTACCGTCGCAGGGCTTCGCCTAAGCACTACGATGGTATGACCGAGGTGGATTATGGTGGAGGGGGGCACCGCACACGGCTATGGGATCAATGATCAACTTGTGTGTTCTAGGGTGCCCCTGCCCCCGTATATAAAGGAGCAAGGGAGAGGCCGACCAGCCCTTGGAGGCGCGCCAAGTAGGGGAGGAGTCCTCCTCCTAGTAGGAGGAGGACTCCCCTTTCATAGTCCTACTAGGAGGAGGAAGGGGGAAGGAAGGAGAGGGAGAGAAGAGAAGAGAAGGAAAGGGGGGCGCCGCCCCCCTTCCCTAGTCCAATTCAGACTAGAGGGGAGGGAGCGCACGGCCATGCCTTGGCCCGCCCTCTCTCTCTCTCCACTAAGGCCCATGTGGCCCATTAGTTCCCCCCCCCCCCCCGGGATTCCGATAACCCCCCGGCACTCCGATAATTATCGGTGACCCCCAGGAACTCATCCGGTGTCCGAATATAGCCATCCAATATATCAATCTTTATGTCTCGACCATTTCGAGACTCCTCGTCATGTCCGTGATCATATCCGGGACTTCCGAAACTACCTTCGGTACATCAAAACACATAAACTCATAATACCGATCGTCACCGAACGTTAAGCGTGCGGACCCTACGGGTTCGAGAACTATGTAGACATGACCGAGACACATCTCCGGTCAATAACAATAGCGGGACCTGGATGTTCATATTGGCTCCCACATATTCTACGAGGATCTTTATCGGTCAAACCGCATAACGATATACGTTGTTCCCTTTATCATCGGTATGTTACTTGCCCGACATTCGATCGTCGGTATCACAATACCTAGTTCAATCTCGTTATTGGCAAGTCCCTTTACTCGTTCCGTAATGCATTATCCCATAAATAACTCATTAGTCACATTGCTTGCAAGGCTTATAGTGATGTGCATTACCGAGAGGGCCCAGAGACACCTCTCCGATACTCGGAGTGACAGATCCTAATCTCGATCTATGCCAACTCAACAAACACCATTAGATACACCTGTAGAGCATCTTTGTAGTCACCCAGTTACGTTGTGACGTTTGATAGCACTCTAAGTGTTCCTCTAGTATTCGGGAGTTGCATGATCTCATAGTCATAGGAACATGTATACGTTATGGAGAAAGCAATAGCAACAAACTAAATGATCATCGTGCTAAGCTAATGGATGGGTCAAGTCAGTCGCATCATTCTCTAATGATGTGATCCCGTTAATCAAATGACAACTCATGTCTATGGTTAGGAAACATAACCATCATTGATTCAATGAGCTAGTCAAGTAGAGGCATACTAGTGACATTCCGTTTGTCTATGTATTCACACATGTACTAAGTTTCCAGTTAATACAATTCTAGCATGAATAATAAACATTTATCTTAATATAAGGAAATATAAATAACAACTTTATTATTGCCTCTAGGGCATATTTCCTTCACTTTCCTCACCACATGATGCTTGCCAAAAGAGAAAAATAAAAGGAATAGAGAGAAAACTTTGTCTCTTTGCATAAAAGTAAAAGATAGGCCATTCGCAGAGGGGAGCAGAGGTTGCCATGCGCTTATTTGTTTGTATGCTCAATCCCTTAGTGTAAGAGAATGTCACGTTGTATTTCCCCTTAAGATGACAACCTTTATTATGCAGTCTGTCGCTTTTATTCTTAGTCATCCAAGTTCGTACAACGCTCAATTTTCTCTTACACTAAATGATCTCACACTTTTAGAAGCAATTTTTATTGCCTTTTTGCACCGATGAAAACTTACTTGAGGGATCTTGCTCAATCCCTAGGTAGGTATGGTGGACATTTGAAAAAGATTTGGGTTTAAGGGTTTTTGGATGCACAAGTAGTATTTCTACTTAGTACAGAGGCTAGCAAAGATAGGGAGAAAGCATAACATGTTAAAGGATCTATGACAATATGACTTCTATGTGAATATAAACAAACACAAACCATTAAGTTGTCTTCCTTGTCCAACGTCAACAATTTTGGCATATAATATTTTGATGAGGGCTCACAATCAGAAAAGATTTCTAGGATAGTATATCTATATGTGAATCTTCTCTTCCCTTATTAATTCTTTCATGAGTTGCATCATTGACTAATGCTATGTTTGTCAGTCTCTAATAAAATTTTATACCTATACTTTTCCTTATGTGGTGCCATCACCTACCATAGGATTAGTATATAATCTTTTCATTATTTATTTCCTTTCTCTTTTTCTTTCTTCCTTATTTCTTTTCTTCATTTGCAACATGAAAGTAAAGAAAGCAAAAACTAAAACTAACTTCGTTATATAACTTGCACACGATTACAGGGATAGATCACTAAGCAAAATCTCAAAAGAAGAAAGAATCGAACTAAACTTTATTTCATCTGAAAGCAAAAGATTGAACTAAGATAAATAAAAGAAAAAATATAGTGGGATGATATGATACCGGGGTGATACATCTCCATCGATCTATAATTTTTGATTGTTCCATGCCACAGTACAATGCACCCTCCAAATGCCTCCATCGCGCACCACTTTCCAAGCGCTCAGGCGCCCCCTATACTATTTTTTGGTACCTACATCTCTGTCTTATATGAAAATGCCCAATCCTACACACACACACACCTCCCTCAAGCTCGCGAGTTCATGTTGTTCGGTTTTTGTTCGCAGTAATATCCATATCAAACAGAGTCCAAAGGCGTAAAAACTGAAGGAGATTTTTTTGTAATATATGTGATTTTTTATAAGAAGAATCAACGCGAGACGATGCCCGAGGGCGCACGAAGCAGGGGGCGCGCCCTCCCTCGTGGCCACCCCGTAAGGCGGTTGATGCCCTTCTTTCGCCGCAAAAAGCTAATATCCGGATAGAAATCAGTGTTAAAATTTCAGCCCAATCGGAGTTACGGATCTCCGAATATAAGAAACGGTGAAAGGCAGAATCAAGAGAACGCAGAAACAGAGAGACAGAGAGACATATCCAATCTCGGAGGGGCTCTCGCCCCTCCCATGCCATGGAGGCCAGGACCAGAGGGGAAACCCTTCTCCCATCTAGGGAGAAGGTCAAGGAAGAAGAAGAAGAAGGGTCTCTCCCCCTCGCTTTCTGGCGCCGGAACGCCGCCGGGGCCATCATCATCACCGCAATCTACACCAACACCTCCGTCATCTTCACCAACATCTCCATCACCTTCCCCCATTCTATCTACAATGGTCCACTCTCCCGCAACCCGCTGTACCCTCTACTTGAACATGGTGCTTTATGCTTCATATTATTATCCAATGATGTGTTGCCATCCTATGATGTCTGAGTAGATTTTCGTTGTCCTATCGGTGGTTGATGAATTGCTATGATTGATTTAATTTGCTTGTGGTTATGTTGCTGTCCTTTGGTGCCCATCATATGAGCGCGCGTGTGGATCACACCATAGGGTTAGTTGTATGTTGATAGGACTATGTATTGGAGGGCAAGAGTGACAGAAGCTTCAACCTAGCATAGAAATTGATGCATACGGGATTGAAGGGGGACCAATATATCTTAATGCTATGGTTGGGTTTTACCTTAATGAACGTTAGTAGTTGCGGATGCTTGCTAATAGTTCCAATCATAAGTGCATAGAATTCCAAGTCAGGGATGACATGCTAGCAGTGGCCTCTCCCACATAAAACTTGCTATCGGTCTAGTAAAGTAGTCAATTTTAGGGACAATTTCACAACTCCTACCACCACTTTTCCACACTCGCTATACTAACTTTATTGCTTCTTTATCTAAACAACCCCTACTATTTATTTACGCTCTCTTTATATTCTTGCAAACCTATCCAAAAACACCTACAAAGTACTTCTAGGTTCATACTTGTTCTAGGTAAAGCGAACTTCAAGCGTGCGTAAAGTTGTATCGGTGGTCGATAGAACTTGAGGGAATATTTGTTCTACCTTTAGCTCCTCGTTGCGTTCGACACTCTTACTTATCGAAAACTGTTGCGACCCCCTATACTTGTGGGTTATCAAGACCTTTTTCTGGCGCCGTTGCCGGGGAGCAATAGCGTGGGGTGAATATTCTCATGCGTGCTTGTTTGCTTTATCACTAAGTAATTTTTTATTTGCTGTTCTTAGTTGTTTTCTATCTTTAGTTATGGGTAGGAAACGCAAAATACCAAAAAAAGTTGTACCTGCTACACCAATGATTGAAGAACCACTCAAAATCTATCACACTCCTAAAGCTTTTTACTTGGATCATCTTCGATCCCTTTGTGCTCGTGCTGAAACCCCAACTAGCTTAGTTGAGGGCAAATCTTTAGATGAGCATGCTTCTTATGTGCGACACCGCTTATCTCAAAAGGGGGAACTTTTACCGGACCAAATTCATAGTTTGATGGGCTATGCTTGGAATTTATGTGAAATATATGATGTTACTTGTTGTTCTGAAAACCCTAAGAAACACCTTCCCTACCAATGTGAGTTTAGCAATAATGGAATCGTATCTTCGTATTCTAAGGGTGTTTATAATTA
>NW_024113136.1:0-13844 GCF_003073215.2 Triticum urartu | reverse complement strand
ATGAATTGATTTTGTAGATGTTAAGTTTGTTCTCCCGAACAAGGAATCTGCGCCTTGTTATCCCGAAATTTTAAGCTCGAGTATGTTCTGTCTCATCTGCTTTAAAACTCCCGCCTCTTCAACCGGCGCCACGCCCTGTTATCATGAAATTTCGACCCGTGCGAAATCTCCCTCCTCATCCGAAATCGGTCCCGCAGCCCAGACACGTGAAATCCCCGTTCTACCCCTCAGCCGGAAATGCCGGCTCGACGTCGCGGTGTCAAAACCGATGGGGGTACGCTGGTAACTTACCCTACATTTCGGACAAGCGCGTCCCTAAGCCATAGCTCCCCCTACCATCCCCTTTGCCACCCCCATTCGTACACCAAGGCTGCCAAAACCTAGGAAACCCCACTCTCCTCAGTCGGCCTGCTGACCGCCGCCCAGCCAGAGACTCTTCCCCAACGACGTCATCCACTGCAACAGCTCGCCGTCCCTCATCCACCGCACCGGATGAGGATCCGTCGTCAATCTCGCCGTCCCGTCAGATTAGCCGCCCCGTCCTCCACCTCCAAGGAGCTGCCTTGATGTTTGCCTCGTCTATTGCGCGACCTCCATCCCCATAGCGTCATCTTGACCTGCCCCACTGGCACCGCAGCACCCTCACCAATTCCTCCGATGAAGCCGAGGCCAACTCGGTGCCACCAAGGAGGTTCTACACTCATCGCTATATTTTATCTTTTATTCGATCTCATGGGGCTGCCGGTGCTCGATACCGAGCAGCCATGGTGGGTCTCCATCGACGACGCCGTCACCTGCCACTTCATCCACAGCGTCTGTCGGTTGTGCTGCTGCTCCGCTCTTGCTCTCGTTTGTGCTGCTACTCTGCTCTTGCTCTCGTTCGCGCTGCTTTAGCACTCGCTCATGGTTCTGCTGCACGACTGGCTCTCTGCTAGTGTGTTCCCTGCTCAAGCGTCTGCTGATTTAGATTGCTGCTTCTCTGCTACTAGTGCTCGAATGCCCTAAACATATATTGCGATGCTCTTCTACTAGTTCAATCAGTTTCGACAGTAAAATTCAGTTTCGATTGTAAAGTTCAGTTTCTTCAGTTAAGTTCAGAGTAAAAACTATTTACAGCATCTATGGGAGCGGCCGTGGCGCGGCTCATGCGTTTTACATCTAGCACTTTTTGGTGATGTATTTTACATCATCTATTGCAGATGATATTAGTCCCACATCATATTAATGTTGTCTGTCTTGTCCTGCTTCAGCCTCGACGCTGTACACCTCACCAAAGGTACTCCAACGACGGAACCGTCCATCACAGCGGAGCAGTCTTGGGGACATCGAGTCCCCCAGCCATTGGCTACCGCACCTCCCGAATGACACCAGCTTCTTGTAGTTTGCGTGTTTCGTGGACGATGAAAAACTGCTTCTTCGTGGACCGCCGCCGCGCCTTCTGCTTCGCCGGGTGCACATTGAGGCACACCCTCAGGTGGTGCTAGATTATCTCCCTCGGGTTCCCAACCAGATCCTTGGCTTCCTAGGCGAACACCTCCTTTCTCTTGTGTAGGAAGTTCACCAGCGCCCCCTCTTGATCCAGGGGAGGCCGTCGCCTATGGTGAAGGTCGCGCCCAATGCCCCAACCTTGTCCACCAGCACCTGCTTTGTCTACGCGTGGTCTTGGGAGAAAAACTTCTTCTTCTTTACTGGCCCAGCCCCTGGAGCCCCAGGGGCTCCTTCCTCCTTTGGCCGCATGGCAGCCGCAGCCCTAAAGGCGAGCTTGAGGGCCGCCAACGCCTCCTTGGTGTCCCCGTCCATGGTGAGGACGTCGCTGCTCTCCGGCATCTTCATGAGGTTGTACCCAGGATGAGTTGCCGCCATGAACTTGTCCAAGGTTGGGTACCCGAGGTTGGCGTTGTACGGGAGAATGATATGGGCGATGTCGAAGTCAATGATCTTGGTCCGGTAGTTGTCGTGGGTGCCAAAGGTGACGGAGAGGCGGATCTGCCCTAGGGGCAGGTGGAGCCGTTGATGACTCCCTAGAAGGGCTTGGTGGGGGGGAGCCGGCCGTGTGGCACGTGAAGCAAGCCGAAAGCTTCCACGGAGAGCATGTTGAGGTCGGCCCCGCCACTGATGAGGGTCTTGGTGACCGACACGTGGCAGATGGTGGGGGTGCAGAGCATCAGGAGTGCTCCGGCGCCCGCGGTTGTCATGGGGTGGTCTCCTGAGTCGATGGTGAGGTCAGCCTTGGGTGCCTCCCACCCCGGAGGATCTCCCTGATGCACGTGAGCGGCGCCCACCTAGCGGAAGAACTGCTTGACATGACGGTCCGAGGGCGACGCCTGCGAGCCACCGAGGAGTGCTACAACAGCGTAAGGTGCTGGTGCCGTGAAGCGCGCTATGAAGAGGACGCGGGGTTCCTCCCAGGATGCCACAAAAGACTCCGGCAAGTTGACAAGCCGGGCGTGCGGTGCGCCCACCAGGGCCATGGGGAGCCAGTTCACCATGACCTTGCCATCGCGGCCGGCCTCCCAGACAGCCTCCTCGTACGCTTGGAGAAAGGCTGCCGCGGCCGCCGTGCCATCATATTTGGGCGGCAATCCGGCCTGAACTTGTGCAGCCACTGCACCCGCCGAAGGGCGGGGGTGAAGGCTCGAAGGCCCTCGGCTCCTCTGAGGGGACGCGTCGTTCAAGTCGATGGAGAAGAGTCAGCCATGAGAGACGAAAAGCAGACTGTGGCAGATGGAGTGGCGGATCTCCGACGCACCCCTACCTGGCGCGCCAAATGTCGGATTCAGGGTTCCACAGATCCTTGAAAGGTTCAAACTATGGGGTGCGTGTGAAGAACTCCCCTCCCTTGTCGGCCTGCCCACCGATCCCACGGCCTAGCTCGACGAACCTAATGGGCAAGAGACACAGCAGTTTACCCAGGTTTTGGCCACCTTGCGGTTTAAAACCCTACTCCTGCTTTGTTGTGGATTGGCCTGGAGGGGCTGCGGATGAACTAGTACAAGGGAAGAACAGCCTGAGGAGGTGAGGTGTTCTTGTGCTCGATGAGGTGTGGGTGAGAGGATGATCTCGATGATCCGTGCTCCCCTATGGTGGTGGCTAAGTCCTATTTATAGTGGCCTTAGTCCTCTTCCCAAATGCCAGGCAGGAAGGGATCCCACGACGGCCAATTTTGAAGGGAGACAACTAGTACATGCTATCGTGACAAAAGTAGTGTTCGCCTGCAAAAGCTTCTGGTCGTGACGCTCAGTGGGCTCCGTCATAACCTCCGTCCGGCCGTCCTTGTTGTCTTGATCTTGTTGCATCGGAATGGAAACCTTTAGCTGATTCCTCAGGACTCCGCGCCTGCACATGCCTCCTAAGCACCAAAGAGGAAACTGGTACATTGCACCCACTAGCGCCCGCCAGGCCTTGGTCATCATGGCTCACGTCATCCGAACCTCGCGAAACGCACCTTGCATAGATATCTCCGATCCTCAGGAGCCAGTCTGGGGAAGCCGCCCCTAGGGAGGTCTTGGTTTCATCCGCCTCACGAGGCTTGACCCCTCGCGAGGGTCTTGAGTTATCGATGTTGAAGCTACACTACTGCAGGATGCTACTAATGTGACACTACGATCAGAGACCCTTCGACGAAACTATGTGTGAGGCCATAATCGCAAACGGTGGTGTAGAAAACCCGTCAAAAAAGGTACAAAACATTTGCGATGGAGGATGCATCAAACATGGTTCATATTTTAGTTGCATGTGCAATTCAGGGCATACAATTCAGCTCAATTAACTGTTTGCGATGAGGAGGAACAACACAGACGATTATTGCTAACAAGCCGTGTGTGTTTTGAACAAACGGTTGCTGGTATACAATTGTGAGTGATTGATGAAAACATCACCAACGGGTTCCATTGTTTAGTCTATGTGCGATGTGATTTTCTTTGTCCGCACAACATCTACGCTCTGTCTATAGTGCATCAACATATATACTTAAAAAGACAAGTGGTTACACACATAACATTTCCATACACCAAAGTAAGCAATTACATGCTTACTAAAGTAGGAAAAACAAGGATCTAATCATCTACTTATTGTTGTGATGACACTTGCCATTGCTCTGCTTCTGGCTGGATCCCTGGCCATTTTGGGGAAGGAGGCACTTCCTCATGTCAACGATCCGCCTGTACATGTCGCAGCTCGTGTATGCCTCCTTAGCCACGTACACGGCGTGAGCTTTGTGTCAGGCACACTTGTCCTAGTTGCACAAATCCTTCATGTCTCTGTAGTAGGGGTCGATGATGGCCCCAACGAGGTGAACCAGTGAGTCCTTCTTATCCTACTTGCTGCCCCAGATCTTGTATTGGCCCTGGATGTCCACAAGATTCTGGAAGGCGATGCATGAATTCTCGAGCGCCTTTACATCGTTGGTGATGTCCACCGTAGCAAACATGTAGTGGGGGATGTTGGCAAACCTAGCGAAATTCTTGCAAGGCCTTGTGTCCAGGCAATAGTGGTAGACGAGGACGTGGTGGCCATGGTGGCACACGCACATCTGGGCGGCGACGACCTTGGGACGAGACCCGGCACAAGCGCACGTGTACTCGAGATCGAACCCGACCACCTTGTACTTCTCCTTGGCAAGCAACAGCTCCATGATCTGGATGGAGTGCTCCACCCAGACCGGGTCATTGGTGTACACCACCGAGAGGTCCATGAACCTTCTGTGGGTGTCCACCACGGCACGCATGGTGCACTGCTGCTCGTCGTCGGCAGCCGCTCGGAGTGCCATTGGAGCCGTGCATGATACCCTCTAAGAATTGTTCATGGTCGGTGTGCTTCTTGTAATGGTGCGGCGCGATCAAAATGTTGGTTGCTGTAATAAATGGGGGCCGGCCGGCCATTAATCGTCATGTCTTGTCATAGCGTTCATAGTGGAGGATTCTAGTGCACACTTGACAACACCGCAGCGCATGCGTGGGCTCGAAGAGGTGCCAAATGTATCGTCGGTGAGCCTGTTCCCGCACTACGGCGCAGTTTACCGCGCAAGGTTCCCGCTTGGCTAGTTTGGCCATGCGTCGGCTAAAAGAGGGACAAATAGTGGGTGTTTATTGGCAAAAAGATTTGTAAAAATGAAGTGTGTGGAATGACTTCAGTCAGAAGTTTACCCGCGGGTGATAAGGTCAAAGTTACACAGAAGGGTGATGATGGACACTCGAGTGCGATAATTAATTATGCACTCTACAAGGCACACGGTGGAAGAAACCAATTGTGTGCAATAATGTCGAAGATCGTAGTCGAGTTAGCTATACAGATCGTGTGCTATGAGATCGACAAGGTAAACCTATTCAAGAATGGTTAATAAAATCTAAGACCGTTGCATATTAAGGTCAAAATAGTGCTACCAATATACGAGTCTCATACGATGCCATTTCAACGATTCTACCACAAAAGCTCGAAATATTACAAGTTCAAATTCTAGAGTTATATGGCTCAAATTTGAAGATTACAAGGTTCAAACTGATATTAGAAATGAAATACAGCTCATCAGCTGCAAACGCTCGTGCTGATCCACTGAACATGGATATCAGAGAGGTTAAAACTAATAATACCACTTCTACGTCTGGTTTCGAAACCTCACAATTTTTGCAAAGGGGTTAGCCACTGAGAAGTCATGTATGGGGTTGACACGATGACGTCTGATTGCTCTGTCATCTAAAGTTCAAAAATGAAATTCAGCATTTTTGGAGCCTATTCCATTCTACCGCAGGCGCCGACACTGATCAACAAACCATTCATTTCCGCGAAATAAATGTAGGGCAAACCCCATTTCCTTCAGCACCCTTGCTCTGAGAACAAAGAACCGGGCGAATATAATTCCCGGTAAGGTCCCTCGATAGGAGTTCAAAGTAATTCCTGAGAGATGAAGATCTAGGCATTCTGCATGATTGTTATATTGTATCACATTATTCACCACTGGGCATAATCTTATCTGCAAAAGAAGAAAAAGTTTTAGCACCTACATGCAGTTTTGAACATTACTACATGCCTTTTTGGAGTGCAAGATTTGTAAAATGCACTAACATGCCATCTTTGATCTGACATGATTAACATGGGCATTTCATTACATTCTAGAAAAATGTAGCCTAGTTCACAAGAGGTTGGAGTGGATGAAAAGTTCCCTAACAAAACTAGTATAGATGAATCCAAAGGAGAAATGCTTATTGATTGTAACCATATGGATCAAGCAACCAATATGGGGGTGTGGAACATGTATGTATTGAAATCCTCCAGAAGAATCCTTCAGAAATCGTAGTACATTGTCATTGCAAACTTGGAATAAGGTGTCACAAATTGAACTACCTTATGGTTAACATTTAACAGGAAAGGAACATCACCTCGATGTTGGGGAACGTAGTATTTCAAAAAAATTACCTATGATCACACAAGATCTATCTAGGAGATGCATAGCAATGAGACGAGAGAGTGTGTCCACGTACCCTCATAGACCGAAAGCGGAAGCGTTTACTGACGTGGTTGATGTAGTCGAACGTCAGCACACGTTCAGCACGATGACGTCCCTCGAGCTTTTGATCCAGTTGAGGATGAGGGAGAGTTCCATCAGCACGACGGCGTGGCGACAGTGATGATGAAGTTACCGGCACAGGGCTTCGCCTAAGCACTACGACAATGTGACCGAGGTGGTAAACTGTGGAGAGGGGCACCGCACGCGACTAAGAGATGTCTGTTGTGCCTTTGGGGTGCCCCCTCGCCTCCGTATATAAAGGGGGAGGAGGATGTGGCCGGCCCAGGGGGGCACGCCATAAGGGGGAGTCCTACTTGGACACCTAGTCCATGTAGGATTCGGCCCCCCCTCCTTCCTTCCACCTAAGAGGGAAAAGGGGAAGGGAGAGATAGGGAGAAGGAAAGAGGGGATCCGGCCCCCTCCCCTAGTACAATTCGGTTTGGGCAGAAGGGGCGCCCCTCACACGTGGCCTTTCTCCTCTCCTCCAATAAGGCCCAATAGGCCCAATACTTCTCCCGGGGGGTTCCGGTAACCTTCCGGTACTCCGGAATAATGCCCAAACCACTCGGAACCAATCCGATGTTGAAATGCATCCTTCCAATATATGAATCTTTACCCCTCGACCATTTCGACACTCCTCGTCATGTCCGTGATCTCATCCGGGACTCCGAACAAACTTCGGTCATCAAATCACATAACTCATAATACAAATCGTCATCGAACATTAAGCGTACGGACCCTACGGGTTTGAGAACCATGTAGACATGACCGAGACACATCTCCGGTCAATAACCAATAGTGGAACCTGAATGCTCATATAGGTTCCTACATATTCTACGAAGATCTTTATCGGTCAAAGCGCATCACAACATACGTTATTCCCTTTGTCACTAGTATGTTACTTGCCTGAGATTCGACCATCGGTATCATCATACCTAGTTCGATCTCGTTACCGGCAAGTCTGTTTACTCATTCCGTAATGCATCATCCCGCAACTAAGTCATTAGTCACATTGCTTGCAAGGCTCATAGTGATGTACATTACCGTAAGGGCCCAGAGATACCTCTCCGATACTCGGAGTGACAAATCCTAATCTCGATCTATGCCAACCCAACAAACACCTTCAGAGACACCTGTAGAGCATCTTTATAATCACCCAGTTACGTTGTGACATTTGATAGCACACAAGATGTTCCTCTGGTATTCAGGAGTTGCATAATCTCATAGTCAAAGGAATTTGTATATGTCATGAAGAAAGCAATAGCAATAAAACTTAGCGATCATTATGCTAAGCTAATGGATGGGTCTTGTCCATCACATCATTCTCCTAATGATGTGATCCCGTTATCAAATGACAACTCATGTCCATGGTTAGGAAACTTAACCATCTTTGATTAACGAGCTAGTCTAGTAGAGGCTTACTAGGGACATGGTATTTTGTCTATGTATCCACACATGTATCAAGTTTCCGGTTAACACAATTCTAGCATGAATAATAAACATTTATCATGATATAAGGAAATATAAAATAATAACTTTATTATTGCCTCTAGGACATATTTCCTTCAGTCTCCCACTTGCACTAGAGTCAATAATCTAGTTCACATTGCCATGTGATTTAACACCAATAGTTCACATCACCATGTGATTAACACCCATAGTTCACATCGCCATGTGAGCAACACCCAAACAGTTGACTAGAGTCAATAATCTAGTTCACATTGCCATGTGATTAACACCCAAAGAGTACCAAGGTGTGATCATGTTTTTCTTGTGACAGAAGATTAGTCAATGGGTCTGCCACATTCAGATCGGTATGTATTTTGCAAATTTCTATGTCTACAATGCTCTGCATGGAGCTACTCTAGCTAATTGCTCCCACTTTCAATATGTATCCAGATTGAGACTCAGAGTCATCCATATCAGTGTTAAAGCTTGCATCGACATAACTCTTTATGATGAACTCTTTATCGCACCTCCATAATCTCGAGAAAGCATAAAGGAGTTTTGAAAGGAGTTTTTCAAAGAAAGTCCTTTGTGAAGCTTCTTACATATTGAGCAACAAGATCTATAGAGATAGATCAAGACGCTTGATAAGATTTTTCAATGAGAACATACCTTGACAAGATTTTGAAGTAGTTCAAAATGGAACAGTCAAAGGAGGAGTTCTTGCCTGTGTAGCAAGGTGTGAAGTTGAGTAAGACTCAAATCCCAACCACGGCAGAATATAGAAAGAGAATGAAAGTCATTCCCTATGACTCAATCATAGGTTCTATAAAGTATGCCATGCTGTATACCAGACCTATTGTGTACCTTGCCATGAGTTTGGCAAAGGGGTACAATTGTGATCCAGGAGTAGATCACTGGACAGCGGTCAAAATAATCCTTAGAGGACTAAGGAAATATTTCTTGGTTATGGAGGCGATAAAGAGTTCATCATAAAGAGTTATGTCGATGCAAGCTTTAACACTGATATGGATGACTCTGAGTCTCAATCTGGATACATATTGAAAGTGGGAGCAATTAGCTAGAGTAGCTCCATGCAGAGCATTGTAGACATAGAAATTTGCAAAATACATACCGATCTGAATGTGGCAGACCCATTGACTAATCTTCTGTCACAAGAAAAACATGATCACACCTTGGTACTCTTTGGGTGTTAATCACATGGCAATGTGAACTAGATTATTGACTCTAGTCAACTGTTTGGGTGTTGCTCACATGGCGATGTGAACTATGGGTGTTAATCACATGGTGATGTGAACTATTGGTGTTAAATCACATGGCAATGTGAACTAGATTATTGACTCTAGTGCAAGTGGGAGACTGAAGGAAATATGTCCTAGAGGCAATAATAAAGTTATTATTTTATATTTCCTTATATCATGATAAATGTTTATTATTCATGCTAGAATTGTGTTAACCGGAAACTTGATACATGTGTGGATACATAGACAAAATACCATGTCCCTAGTAAGCCTCTACTAGACTAGCTCGTTAATCAAAGATGGTTAAGTTTCCTAACCATGGACATGAGTTGTCATTTGATAACGGGATCACATCATTAGGAGAATGATGTGATGGACAAGACCCATCCATTAGCTTAGCATAATGATCGCTAAGTTTTATTGCTATTGCTTTCTTCATGACATATACAAATTCCTTTGACTATGAGATTATGCAACTCCTGAATACCAGAGGAACATCTTGTGTGCTATCAAATGTCACAACGTAACTGGGTGATTATAAAGATGCTCTACAGGTGTCTCTGAAGGTGTTTGTTGGGTTGGCATAGATCGAGATTAGGATTTGTCACTCCGAGTATCGGAGAGGTATCTCTGGGCCCTTACGGTAATGTACATCACTATGAGCCTTGCAAGCAATGTGACTAATGACTTAGTTGCGGGATGATGCATTACGGAATGAGTAAACAGACTTGCCGGTAACGAGATCGAACTAGGTATGATGATACCGATGGTCGAATCTCAGGCAAGTAACATACTAGTGACAAAGGGAATAACGTATGTTGTGATGCGCTTTGACCGATAAAGATCTTCGTAGAATATGTAGGAACCTATATGAGCATTCAGGTTCCACTATTGGTTATTGACCGGAGATGTGTCTCGGTCATGTCTACATGGTTCTCAAACCCGTAGGGTCCGTACGCTTAATGTTCGATGACGATTTGTATTATGAGTTATGTGATTTGATGACCGAAGTTTGTTCGGAGTCCCGGATGAGATCACGGACATGACGAGGAGTGTCGAAATGGTCGAGGGGTAAAGATTCATATATTGGAAGGATGCATTTCAACATCGGATTGGTTCCGAGTGGTTTGGGCATTATTCCGGAGTACCGGAAGGTTACCGGAACCCCCCGGGAGAAGTATTGGGCCTATTGGGCCTTATTGGAGGAGAGGAGAAAGGCCACGTGTGAGGGGCGCCCCTTCTGCCCAAACCGAATTGTACTAGGGGAGGGGGCCGGATCCCCTCTTTCCTTCTCCCTATCTCTCCCTTCCCCTTTTCCCTCTTAGGTGGAAGGAAGGAGGGGGGGCCGAATCCTACATGGACTAGGTGTCCAAGTAGGACTCCCCCTTATGGCGTGCCCCCCTGGGCCGGCCACATCCTCCTCCCCCTTTATATACGGAGGCGAGGGGGCACCCCAAAGGCACAACAGACATCTCTTAGTCGCGTGCGGTGCCCCTCTCCACAGTTTACCACCTCGGTCACATTGTCGTAGTGCTTAGGCGAAGCCCTGTGCCGGTAACTTCATCATCACTGTCGCCACGCCGTCGTGCTGATGGAACTCTCCCTCATCCTCAACTGGATCAAAAGCTCGAGGGACGTCATCGTGCTGAACGTGTGCTGACGTTCGACTACATCAACCACGTCAGTAAACGCTTCCGCTTTCGGTCTATGAGGGTACGTGGACACACTCTCTCGTCTCATTGCTATGCATCTCCTAGATAGATCTTGTGTGATCATAGGTAATTTTTTTGAAATACTACGTTCCCCAACATCGAGGTGATGTTCCTTTCCTGTTAAATGTTAACCATAAGGTAGTTCAATTTGTGACACCTTATTCCAAGTTTGCAATGACAATGTACTACGATTTCTGAAGGATTCTTCTGGAGGATTTCAATACATACATGTTCCACACCCCCATATTGGTTGCTTGATCCATATGGTTACAATCAATAAGCATTTCTCCTTTGGATTCATCTATACTAGTTTTGTTAGGGAACTTTTCATCCACTCCAACCTCTTGTGAACTAGGCTACATTTTTCTAGAATGTAATGAAATGCCCATGTTAATCATGTCAGATCAAAGATGGCATGTTAGTGCATTTTACAAATCTTGCACTCCAAAAAGGCATGTAGTAATGTTCAAAACTGCATGTAGGTGCTAAAACTTTTTCTTCTTTTGCAGATAAGATTATGCCCAGTGGTGAATAATGTGATACAATATAACAATCATGCAGAATGCCTAGATCTTCATCTCTCAGGAATTACTTTGAACTCCTATCGAGGGACCTTACCGGGAATTATATTCGCCCGGTTCTTTGTTCTCAGAGCAAGGGTGCTGAAGGAAATGGGGTTTGCCCTACATTTATTTCGCGGAAATGAATGGTTTGTTGATCAGTGTCGGCGCCTGCGGTAGAATGGAATAGGCTCCAAAAATGCTGAATTTCATTTTTGAACTTTAGATGACAGAGCAATCAGACGTCATCGTGTCAACCCCATACATGACTTCTCAGTGGCTAACCCCTTTGCAAAAATTGTGAGGTTTCGAAACCAGACGTAGAAGTGGTATTATTAGTTTTAACCTCTCTGATATCCATGTTCAGTGGATCAGCACGAGCGTTTGCAGCTGATGAGCTGTATTTCATTTCTAATATCAGTTTGAACCTTGTAATCTTCAAATTTGAGCCATATAACTCTAGAATTTGAACTTGTAATATTTCGAGCTTTTGTGGTAGAATCGTTGAAATGGCATCGTATGAGACTCGTATATTGGTAGCACTATTTTGACCTTAATATGCAACGGTCTTAGATTTTATTAACCATTCTTGAATAGGTTTACCTTGTCGATCTCATAGCACACGATCTGTATAGCTAACTCGACTACGATCTTCGACATTATTGCACACAATTGGTTTCTTCCACCGTGTGCCTTGTAGAGTGCATAATTAATTATCGCACTCGAGTGTCCATCATCACCCTTCTGTGTAACTTTGACCTTATCACCCGCGGGTAAACTTCTGACTGAAGTCATTCCACACACTTCATTTTTACAAATCTTTTTGCC
The DNA here is from genome assembly GCF_003073215.2 of Triticum urartu. Lineage (NCBI taxonomy): Eukaryota > Viridiplantae > Streptophyta > Magnoliopsida > Poales > Poaceae > Triticum > Triticum urartu. The sequence goes on along the minus strand of NW_024113136.1, from coordinate 1,534 downwards.
AATAAACACCCACTATTTGTCCCTCTTTTAGCCGACGCATGGCCAAACTAGCCAAGCGGGAACCTTGCGCGGTAAACTGCGCCGTAGTGCGGGAACAGGCTCACCGACGATACATTTGGCACCTCTTCGAGCCCACGCATGCGCTGCGGTGTTGTCAAGTGTGCACTAGAATCCTCCACTATGAACGCTATGACAAGACATGACGATTAATGGCCGGCCGGCCCCCATTTATTACAGCAACCAACATTTTGATCGCGCCGCACCATTACAAGAAGCACACCGACCATGAACAATTCTTAGAGGGTATCATGCACGGCTCCAATGGCACTCCGAGCGGCTGCCGACGACGAGCAGCAGTGCACCATGCGTGCCGTGGTGGACACCCACAGAAGGTTCATGGACCTCTCGGTGGTGTACACCAATGACCCGGTCTGGGTGGAGCACTCCATCCAGATCATGGAGCTGTTGCTTGCCAAGGAGAAGTACAAGGTGGTCGGGTTCGATCTCGAGTACACGTGCGCTTGTGCCGGGTCTCGTCCCAAGGTCGTCGCCGCCCAGATGTGCGTGTGCCACCATGGCCACCACGTCCTCGTCTACCACTATTGCCTGGACACAAGGCCTTGCAAGAATTTCGCTAGGTTTGCCAACATCCCCCACTACATGTTTGCTACGGTGGACATCACCAACGATGTAAAGGCGCTCGAGAATTCATGCATCGCCTTCCAGAATCTTGTGGACATCCAGGGCCAATACAAGATCTGGGGCAGCAAGTAGGATAAGAAGGACTCACTGGTTCACCTCGTTGGGGCCATCATCGACCCCTACTACAGAGACATGAAGGATTTGTGCAACTAGGACAAGTGTGCCTGACACAAAGCTCACGCCGTGTACGTGGCTAAGGAGGCATACACGAGCTGCGACATGTACAGGCGGATCGTTGACATGAGGAAGTGCCTCCTTCCCCAAAATGGCCAGGGATCCAGCCAGAAGCAGAGCAATGGCAAGTGTCATCACAACAATAAGTAGATGATTAGATCCTTGTTTTTCCTACTTTAGTAAGCATGTAATTGCTTACTTTGGTGTATGGAAATGTTATGTGTGTAACCACTTGTCTTTTTAAGTATATATGTTGATGCACTATAGACAGAGCGTAGATGTTGTGCGGACAAAGAAAATCACATCGCACATAGACTAAACAATGGAACCCGTTGGTGATGTTTTCATCAATCACTCACAATTGTATACCAGCAACCGTTTGTTCAAAACACACACGGCTTGTTAGCAATAATCGTCTGTGTTGTTCCTCCTCATCGCAAACAGTTAATTGAGCTGAATTGTATGCCCTGAATTGCACATGCAACTAAAATATGAACCATGTTTGATGCATCCTCCATCGCAAATGTTTTGTACCTTTTTTGACGGGTTTTCTACACCACCGTTTGCGATTATGGCCTCACACATAGTTTCGTCGAAGGGTCTCTGATCGTAGTGTCACATTAGTAGCATCCTGCAGTAGTGTAGCTTCAACATCGAT
>NW_024113135.1:0-9847 GCF_003073215.2 Triticum urartu | reverse complement strand
CAACAAGAGAGAGATATCATCTTATCTTGCTTTGATTGACGGTAGCATTATAAGATGATCTCTCACTAAATTTCAAGATAAAGTGTTCTCCCTGAGTATGCACCGTTGCCAAAGTTCGTCGTGCCCAGACACCACGTGATGATCGGGTGTGATAAGCTCTACGTCCATCTACAACGGGTGCAAGCCAGTTTTGCACACGCAGAATACTCGTTAAACTTGACGAGCCTAGCATATGCAGATATGGCCTCGGAACACTGAGACCGAAAGGTCGAGCGTGAATCATATAGTAGATATGATCAACATAGTGATGTTCACCATTGAAAACTACTTTCCCTCACGTGATGACGATGGTTTAGTTGATTTGGATCACGTGATCACTTAGAGGATTAGAGGGATGTCTATCTAAGTGGGAGTTCTTAAGTAATATGATTAATTGAACTTAAATTTATCATGAACTTGGTACCTGATAGTATCTTGCTTGTCTATGTTTGATTGTAGATAGATGGCCCGTGCTGTTGTTCCGTTGAATTTTAATCGTTCCTTGAGAAAGCAAAGTTGAAAGATGATGGTAGCAATTACACGGACTGGGTCCGTAACTTGAGGATTATCCTCATTGCTGCACAGAAGAATTACGTCCTGGAAGCACCGCTGGGTGCCAGGCCTGCTGCTGATGCAACTGACGACGCTAAGAACGTCTGGCAGAGCAAAGCTGATGACTACTCGATAGTTCAGTGTGCCATGCTTTACGGCTTAGAACCGGGACTTCAACGACGTTTTGAACGTCATGGAGCATATGAGATGTTCCAGGAGTTGAAGTTAATATTTCAAGCAAATGCCCGGATTGAGAGATATGAAGTCTCCAATAAGTTTTATAGCTGCAAGATGGAGGAGAACAGTTCTGTCAGTGAGCATATACTCAAAATGTCTGGGTATAATAATCACTTGATTCAATTGGGAGTTAATCTTCCAGATGATGCGTCATTGACAGAATTCTCCAATCACTTGCCACCTAGCTACAAGAGCTTCGTGATGAACTATAATATGCAAGGGATGAATAAGACAATTCCCGAGCTCTTCGCAATGCTGAAAGCTGCGGAGGTAGAAATCAAGAAGGAGCATCAAGTGTTGATGGTCAATAAGACCACTAGTTTCAAGAAAAAGGGCAAAGGGAAGAAGAAGGGGAACTTCAAGAAGAACAGCAAGCAAGTTGCTACTCAGGAGAAGAAACCCAAGTCTGGACCTAAGCCTGAAACTGAGTGCTTCTACTGCAAGCAGACTGGTCACTGGAAGCGGAACTGCCCCAAGTATTTGGCGGATAAGAAGGATGGCAAGGTGAACAAAGGTATATGTGATATACATGTTATTGATGTGTACCTTACTAATGCTCGCAGTAGCACCTGGGTATTTGATACTGGTTCTGTTGCTAATATTTGCAACTCGAAACAGGGACTACGGATTAAGCGAAGATTGGCTAAGGACGAGGTGACGATGCGCGTGGGAAATGGTTCCAAAGTCGATGTGATCGCGGTCGGCACGCTACCTCTACATCTACCTTCGGGATTAGTATTAGACCTAAATAATTGTTATTTGGTGCCAGCGTTGAGCATGAACATTATATCTGGATCTTGTTTGCTGCGAGACGGTTATTCATTTAAATCAGAGAATAATGGTTGTTCTATTTATATGAGTAATATCTTTTATGGTCATGCACCCTTGAAGAGTGGTCTATTTTTGATGAATCTCGATAGTAGTGATACACATATTCATAATGTTGAAGCCAAAAGATGCAGAGTTGATAATGATAGTGCAACTTATTTGTGGCACTGCCGTTTAGGTCATATCGGTGTAAAGCGCATGAAGAAACTCCATAGTGATGGACTTTTGGAACCACTTGATTATGAATCACTTGGTACTTGCGAACCGTGCCTCATGGGCAAGATGACTAAAACGCCGTTCTCCGGTACTATGGAGAGAGCAACAGATTTGTTGGAAATCATACATACAGATGTATGTGGTCCGATGAATGTTGAGGCTCGTGGCGGATATCGTTATTTTCTCACCTTCACAGATGATTTAAGCAGATATGGGTATATCTACTTAATGAAACTGAAAGTTCAAAGAATTTCAGAGTGAAGTTGAAAATCATCGTAACAAGAAAATAAAGTTTCTACGATCTGATCGTGGAGGAGAATATTTGAGTTACGAGTTTGGTCTACATTTGAAACAATGCGGAATAGTTTCGCAACTCACGCCACCCGGAACACCACAGCGTAATGGTGTGTCCGAACGTCGTAATCGTACTTTACTAGATATGGTGCGATCTATGATGTCTCTTACAGATTTACCGCTATCGTTTTGGGGTTATGCTTTAGAGACGGCCGCATTCACGTTAAATAGGGCACCATCGAAATCCGTTGAGACGACACCTTATGAACTATGGTTTGGCAAGAAACCAAAGTTGTCGTTTCTTAAAGTTTGGGGCTGCGATGCTTATGTGAAAAAGCTTCAACCTGATAAGCTCGAACCCAAATCGGAGAAATGTGTCTTCATAGGATACCCAAAGGAGACTGTTGGGTACACCTTCTATCACAGATCCGAAGGCAAGACATTCGTTGCTAAGAATGGATCCTTTCTAGAGAAGGAGTTTCTCTCGAAAGAAGTGAGTGGGAGGAAAGTAGAACTTGATGAGGTAACTGTACCTGCTCCCTTATTGGAAAGTAGTACATCATAGAAATCGGTTTCTGTGACACCTACACCAACTAGTGAGGAAGTTAATAATGATGATGATCATGAAACATCAGATCAAGTTGCTACTGATCTTCGTAGATCAACCAGAAAGATCGCACCAGAGTGGTACGGTAATCCTGTTCTGGAAGTCATGCTATTAGATCATGATGAACCTACGAACTATGAAGAAGCGACGGTGAGCCCAGATTCCGCAAAATGGCTTGAAGCCATGAAATCTGAGATGGGATCCATGTATGAGAACAAAGTGTGGACTTTGGTTGACTTGCCCCTGATCGGCAAGCAATTGAGAATAAATGGATCTTCAAGAAGAAGACTGACGCTGATGGTAATGTTACTGTCTACAAAGCTCGACTTGTCGCAAAAGGTTTTCGACAAGTTCAAGGGATTGACTACGATGAGACCTTCTCACCCGTAGCGATGCTTAAGTCTGTCCCGAATCATGTTAGCAATTGCCGCATTTTATGATTATGAAATTTGGCAGATGGATGTCAAAACTGCATTCCTGAATGGATTTCTGGAAGAAGAGTTGTATATGATGCAACCAGAGGTTTGTCGATCCAAAGGGAGCTAACAAAGTGTGCAAGCTCCAGCGATCCATTTATGGACTGGTGCAAGCCTCTCGGAGTTGGAATAAACGCTTTGATAGTGTGATCAAAGCATTTGGTTTTATACAGACTTTTGGAGAAGCCTGTATTTACAAGAAAGTGAGTGGGAGCTCTGTAGCATTTCTGATATTATATGTGGATGACATATTGTTGATTGGAAATGATATAGAATTTCTGGATAGCATAAAGGGATACTTGAATAAGAGTTTTTCAATGAAAGACCTCGGTGAAGCTGCTTATATATTGGGCATTAAGATCTATAGAGATAGATCAAGACGCTTAATTGGACTTTCACAAAGCACATACCTTGACAAAGTTTTGAAGAAGTTCAAAATGGATCAAGCAAAGAAAGGGTTCTTGCCTGTGTTACAAGGTGTGAAGTTGAGTAAGACTCAATGCCCGACCACTGCAGAAGATAGAGAGAAAATGAAAGAGTTCCCTATGCTTCAGCCATAGGTTCTATCATGTATGCAATGTTGTGTACCAGACCTGATGTGTGCCTTGCTATAAGTTTAGCAGGGAGGTACCAAAGTAATCCAGGAGTGGATCACTGGACAGCGGTCAAGAACATCCTGAAATACCTGAAAAGGACTAAGGATATGTTTCTCGTTTATGGAGGTGACAAAGAGCTCATCGTAAATGGTTACGTTGATCCGGACGATTCTAAATCGCAAACCGGATACGTGTTTACATTAAACGGTGGAGCTGTCAGTTGGTGCAGTTCTAAACAAAGCGTCGTGGCAGGATCTACATGTGAAGCGGAATACATAGCTGCTTCAGAAGCAGCAAATGAAGGAGTCTGGATGAAGGAGTTCATATCTGATCTAGGTGTCATACCTAGTGCATCGGGTCCAATGAAAATCTTTTGTGACAATACTGGAGCAATTGCTTGGCAAAGGAATCCAGATTTCACAAGAGAACCAAGCACATCAAGAGACGCTTCAATTCCATCCGGGATCTAGTCCAGGTGGGAGACATAGAAATTTGCAAGATACATACGGATCTGAATGTTGCAGACCCGTTGACTAAGCCTCTTCCACGAGCAAAACATGATCAGCACCAAGGCTCCATGGGTGTTAGAATCATTACTGTGTAATCTAGATTATTGACTCTAGTGCAAGTGGGAGACTGAAGGAAATATGCCCTAGAGGCAATAATAAAGTTATTATTTATTTCCTTATATCGTGATAAATGTTTATTATTCATGCTAGAATTGTATTGACCGGAAACATAATACATGTGTGAATACATAAACAAACAGAGTGTCACTAGTATGCCTCTACTTGACTAGCTCGTTAATCAAAGATGGTTATGTTTCTTAACCATAGACATGAGTTGTCATTTGATTAACGGGATCACATCATTAGGAGAATGATTTGATTGACATGACCCATTCTGTTAGCTTAGCACTTGACTGTTTAGTTTGTTGCTATTGCTTTCTTCATGACTTTGTTCCTATGGCTATGAGATTATGCAACTCCCGTTTACCGGAGGAACACTTTGTGTGCTACCAAACGTCACAACGTAAATGGGTGATTATAAAGGTGCTCTACAGGTGTCTCCAAAGGTACTTGTTGGGTTGGCGTATTTCGAGATTAGGATTTGTCACTCCGATTGTCGGAGAGGTATTCTGGGCCCTCTCGGTAATGCACATCACTTAAGCCTTGCAAGCATTGCAACTAATTAGTTATTTGCGGGATGATGTATTACGGAACGAGTAAAGAGACTTGCCAGTAACGAGATTGAACTAGGTATGATGATACCGACGATCAAATCTCGGGCAAGTAACATACCGATGACAAAGGGAACAACGTATGTTGTTATGCGGTTTGACCGATAAAGATCTTCGTAGAATATGTAGGAGACAATATGTAGGAGAGAATATGAGCATCTAGGTTCCGCTATTGGTTATTGACCGGAGACGTGTCTCGGTCATGTATATATAGTTCTCCAACCCGTAGGGTCCGCACGCTTAACGTTACGATGACAGTTATATTATGAGTTTATATGTTTTGATGTACCGAAGGTTGTTCGACAAGTCCCAATTGATCACGGACATGACGAGGACTCTCGAAATGGTTGAGACATGAAGATTGATATATTGGAAGCCTATGTTTCGATATCGGAAGTGTTCCGGGTAAAATCGGGATTTTACCGGAGTATCGGGAGGTTACCGGAACCCCCCGGGAATCAAATGGGCCTTAGTGGGCCTAGGTAGAAGAGATGAGAGGAGGCAAGGGTTGGCCGCACGCCCCTCCCCCCTAGTCCGAATAGGACAAGGAGAGGGGGGCGCCCCCCCATTCCTTCCTTCTCCTCCACTCCTTCCCCCTCAAGTTCTAATCCAACTAGGAAAGGGGGGGGGGTCCTACTCCCACTTTCTCTTGGTCGGCCACACCCCCCTTGCTCCTTTATATACGGGGGCAGGGGGGCACCCTAGAGACACAACAATTGATCATTGATCTCTTAGCCGTGTGCGGTGCCCCCCTCCACCATAGTCCATCTCGATAATACTGTAGCGGTGCTTAGGCGAAGCCCTACGTCGGTAGAACATCAACATCTTCACCACACCGTCGTGCTGACGAAACTCTCCCTTAACACTCAGCTGGATCGGAGTTCGAGGGACATCATCGGGCTGAACGTGTGCTGAACTCGGAGGTGTCGTACGTTCGGTACTTGATCGGTCGGATCGTGAAGACGTACGACTACATCAACCGCGTTGTGCTAACGCTTCCGCTTTCGGTCTACGAGGGTACGTGGACAACACTCTCCCCTCTCGTTGCTATGCATCACCATGATCTTGCGTGTGCGTAGGAAAATTTTGAAATTACTACGTTCCCCAACACATTAAGCATTCAGATACAATCCCACTCTCTCGCTCTTGCTCTCTTTTACTGCATTAGGACAACATCGATTCAACAGTTACATGTTGCGGTAGTTGAACCCCATTCCTTTGCATGATCTTTCTTTACCACAGTAAATAGTTGAAACCCACTAGCATGAGTAGGAGTTGTTTGAGCCATGATGTGCCTACTCATTCATGCTTGCTTGTCATGCCTGCTATTGCTTAGAGTTGTGTCAGGTCTGATTCATCGGGGATGAATTGTAATGTGGTGAACATGTCCTACTGTTGTGTAACATCCCAAAATTCTAAATTTTGGAATGTTATAATAAATAGATAGATTGAATGTTTGTTTGATTGTTGTGTGATTGATTGATTGAAATTCGAAACTTTTTGAAAGTTAAATGAGAGGAAATAAAAGAACTTTCCCAAACTTTCACCTTTTTGCATTTTGATCTCCGTGAATTCAAATTCTTTTCAAATACAAAACCCTCGAGAGAAGATGATATGACCTCTTCCATTTAATTAAATGAAAAGGGGTTTTGAAAAGATTTGAACTTTATTTGGAAATATTTCAAATTCAAAAACTTTAAGCAACTCAATGATTTTCATGAGAGAATATAAAATGACTTTTTCAAAATATATGAAATACGAGTTGGAAGTTTAAAAGGATCAAATTTAAAGTCCGTTTGACGGTATTTTCAATTTGGAGTTATTAGGGGTTTATTCAAATTATTTTTCTCCAAAAATAAATATATGGAAAATAGGGTAACATGATTCCCTACAATACTAAATTGGGGAAAATTAATTTGAAATCATTTTGGTGTTTTTAAAATGATTTTAATGAGTTTTTATTGCACCAGTAGCACTGTTTAATTTATTCAAATTTTTGTGGATTTTATTTGATGTTAGAAAAATGTTCATGTTGTAGAAAATCTTTTTCTGAAAATTTTGGTATATAATATGACTATATAAATTTTACTTTATTTTCTTTATTCGGTTTTCCTTCTGTTTATATTCTAAAAAGGAAACTGTACGTGCGGCCCATATTTATCTATCGCCTGCACGCGTATCATAGTGGCAGCAGGTGCCTCATTTTTTTTCCTAAGTGGGCCAGGCCCAGCCAGCCTTTTCCAATTTTTTCTTTTCTTTTGTTTTAAAAAAAAACTGCCGCGCCAGTGTACGCGCGGCTGGGCCGAACTTTTAGCCCATGCGATTCTTTTTCAAATTTCATCTGCGTACATATAGATTTAGTCCCACATTGCCTAGCCTTTGACCCCTAAGCCTCTTTTCCACCAATAAATATAGACCATAGAGCCTCCAAAAATCATCCGATTCGGGTTAAATCAATATTTTGGTTTGACTAGATTCATTTAAGAAAAATATTTTTCTCCTCTCCGGCGCGACTTCTGGAATTGCCTCCTCTCTTCGAAGTCGTCTTTTCTCTGCCTTATAAAGGTATCTTTCTTTGTTTTTTTATACTTCGTAGTTTATTATTTCTAGACTAATACGATAGAATAATTAGATTACCAATTAGTCTACGTATTTATACATTAGATCTTAGCCGTAACTATTTTTCTTCCGTAAAACAGCTTGGCCCTAATTTTTCAAATAGCCATAACTTTTTACTCGTTCATCCAAATTAGATGAAACCAATGCCTATAGCTCCGTCTTGTTTTTACCTATCCAGTGAACCTGTCATGTCAACTTTTTGAAATTTTCAAATTTCAAATTTTATTCAGATATCTATTCAAACTTCTTTTGATCATAACTTGAGTTTTATAACTCCGATTTAGTTGATTCTTTTTGCAAATCGAAGCTCTTGATCTAAACTTTCTGATAAGGCCAAATTCACATAATTTTGGTACTGTTAGAAATTGTTTTATGTTTCAAGAGTTATCTGCTTGGTTTTGATGTTTTCCGAACTGTCTTCTTCGTTCTTCCCGATCTTGTGAGTGATTGCTTATGTGTGGTTACTATTGCTTGCTTACGATAGATTGATCGGAGTGTGACGAGTAGAAATTATCAAGAATTTTGAGTGTGAATCATCTTCATCAACAGTACAGGAAAGTTCACACTTAATTCATATCCCCTTCATACCCAGTTTTTATGCATTAGTTTCACCCCTCAAACATTGCACGATTAGGATGTCATTAACATTTGGGTTGGGAAGTAGTTGATGAGGTAGGAACCTATTGCCCTGTTACTATAAAACCCTTGGGAGTTACTTCTACACGTTTCTTATATTGCTATGCTATGCTCGTAGACGTGGTTTGGGTTTGAGTGAAATCCATGTCAGATGTGAGATTGTTAATTAATGGTTCAACTTAAGGTGGCAACTTTAATGCACATCTGGGTGGATTGCTAGGGGCACCCTTGGGATATAACAGTGGACTTGCCCGCTTGCCCGGACACCTGGGAAAATACCAGTGTTGTCCTAGGAGATCCCGGGGATATACCGTGTGATCATCCTACGGTCCGCCACCCAGGCTCAAAGGGATCATAAGATCATTCATGCTAGAAACGTCCATGTGCAGCCACAAGCTATTATGGGCTCTAGCATAGTTCATTAGGTTACATGAAGCTCTTGAAGAGGTGGATCAGCAGGTAGAGGGTTGTAGGTTTGGTATGGTCTGCCCGGAGTAGAGAGTTAATGTTTCTGAAAGACTGTGTCTCGGTCATCCGTTTCTCCAACACCATGTAGTGCGAGAAATCCAACGGAGGTGATCGAGTCTTGTGGGGAAAAGTGCGCAAACCTCTGTAGAGTGTACAAACTAATCATGATTAGCCGTGTCCCCGGTTATGGACAATCTTGAGTATCTGGTTCTTGGATTATCGTATTGATCTCATCACATTACTTAAATAATTTGTTGGGTTAATGATTATTATTTTGGGATTGAGTTGGAGGAACCTTCTCAATATTTATCAACCAACTTTGTAGTTAAATAAAATGTATTCCTTTGCAGTAGGGAAAAATTGACTTTTCGCAAAAACCATAACCATAGAGCTTTTCCACCAGCCAAATATGCATGTAGTGATAACCTTTATTCATCATTACCCTATGGTGTGAATTTGCCAGTACATTCAATGTACTGACCCTTTGTGGCTGCAACGTCTCATGTTGCAGGATTATCTTACGACGAGTAAGTGATACGTTAGGGTTACGATTTCTACACTCAAGTTTGCCGTTGGTGTTGATGGGAATCCACAACCTTGTTGTTACTTCCGCTATTTGGATTGAGGTAATAGTATTTACGTTACTTTATACATGTGATTTACCTCTGTTATAAATCCTCGAGTACTGTGTGTGTCAGCATACCGATCCAGGGATGACACTTAAGCACAGAGACTTGACCCTGGGTCGGGTCGCTACAAGATGGTATCAGAGCACATGTTGACTGTAGGACGTGACCCTAGAAACTGGCAAGCCCATAGCAAAGATTTTTCTCTACAACTTTCCCTTTCAAAAAGATCTTTTACCTCTCTTCTCTTCTGAGCTTATTCAAATATCCCCTTTTAGTGAGACCATACCCCTTTTCCCTTTTGACCACACGAAGATTCGACTGATGAGACCACTCCAAGAAGTACAAGATATCGGACAACCGAGACCATTCGGAATGAAGAGGATTTTACCATACATTATGATAATGGAAGC
>NW_024113134.1:0-9558 GCF_003073215.2 Triticum urartu | reverse complement strand
AGTCCGTGGAGTCAACAATCTGGTCGATGCGCGGCAACGGAAGGGGTCTTTGGGACAAGCCTTATTAATATCTGTGTAATCAATACACAGCCTCCACTTCCCATTTGCCTTGCGCACTACCACCGGATTGGCCAACCACGTTGGATGGAGCACTCCTCTTACCAAACCCGCTGCTTCCAGTTTCCGGATCTCCTCTGTGATGAACTCTTGTCGTTCCAAAGCTTGCTTTCTGACCTTCTGCTTGACGGGCCGCGCATGAGGACAGACAGCAAGGTGGTGCTCAATCACCTCCCTGGGAACGCCGGGGATGTCGGATGCTTGCCATGCAAACACATCGACATTCGCCCGTAGGAAGGTGACGAGCGCGTCTTCCTATTTGTCGTCAAGGGTGGAGCTTATGGTAAAAGCTCCTCCCGTGCCGTCCTCCTTGACAGAAACCTTCTTGGTTCCCGTGGTGTGGCCCTGGACTTCTTGTTTCTGTCGGTGGAGCTCTCTGGCACGTCCTCGACGGGAGCGCTACACTCCGAAGAGGTGCGCTTGCCGGAGTGGGTGCCTGAGGTCTCACCGATCTTCTTCTTGCCTTCCCGGGGCTCCAGCGGCAGGAGCAAGCGCCTTAGCAGTGGCGGCTGCTGCAACTGCTTGTGATAGAGTTGGTCAGCGCAAATCAGCGCATCTTTCTTATCGGAGGGGATGGTGATGATCGTCACAGGTCCTGGCATCTTCAGGGTGTTGTAGGCGTAGTGTGACGCCGCCATGAACTTGGCCAGCGCTGGGCGGCCAAGGATCCCGTTGTAGGGCAAGGGGATCTTGGCAACATCGAACACGATCCTTCTCCGTCCTGTAGTTCAGATCACTTCCAAAAGTCACGGGCAGCGTGACCTTCCCCTTGGTTGACTTCTTCCCGGGTTGACCCCCTGAAACGTGCCCGTCTCTCTCGAGGTCTCCGTCAGGAATCTGCAGCTTTCTCGATCACGGCAGGCGAGATTAAGTTCAGACCGGCCCCGCCATCGACTAGCATCTTTGTCACCTTGAGGTTGCGTATTGTTGGTGAAACCAACAATGGCAAGCACCCGACTGCAGTAGTGCGATCAGGGTGATCCTCAGTGTCAAAAATGATAGGTGTGCTGGACCACTTCAGCGGCCTTCGGGCATCAAACGACGGTTCCGCCGCTGTAATCTCACGCGCCCACTGTTAAGCTGGCGGTGAGAGGTATGCAGCGAGGCGCCGCCATCGACGCACATGGCCTCTGTAGCTTTCTGAAACCCTTGGTCACCAGACTCATCGTCCTCTTCGTGACCATCGTCTTCTGGCTTTTTGTCACGGCCCCGGGCGGGCCTCTCCCGCTGTTTATCTTTGCTGCGACGGCCCGCCTGGCTGTCACGCTTCTTGCCGGACCCCTCAGCACCGTCCTGGCCTTTCTCCTTGTCCCGCCTCTCATATTCAGCCCTCTGCTTCTCAGCAAGAGCTTCAACCTGTCGGCAGTTCTGGAGATCATGGCCTTTGGTGCGATGGATCTTGCAGTATTGCTTGTCGGAGTTTCCTGGCTTCTCGGCAGCCGCCAAGGCCCGGCAGGCGACCATCCGGCAATTTCCTCGGGGTCATCTGCTTGGTTTTCTTGGTGGAGAGTGCCAGATCCTCGATGGCAAGCACAAGCTTTACCTTTGCGCTTCCTGTTGCGGCGCGGCCTTTCTTCGCGGGGCGGCAAGTATCCCTCATCTGAGGAGTCGGTTTCCACGTCGGCAATCTTCGCGGGGTACTTTCCCTTCCCTCTTCAGCCTCGGCACATTTGTCAGCAAGAACATAGAGTTCTGCCACATCTTTCACCTTGTTCATTGCCAGTTCTTCGCGCATCTTGCGGTTACGCACGTTCTGATGGAACGCGCTGATGATGGCGGCAGGGTGAACATCAGGGATATTGTACTATACCCGGCTGAACCTCTGTATATACTTGCGCAGACTCTCGCCTCCCTTCTGGGGAATGACATGCAGGTCGCTTGCTTGGCCATGGGCTTGGTGACCTCCAGTAAAGGCGCCCACAAACTCATGGCACAAATCCGACCAGGAGGAAATAGAGTCTACCGGCAAGTGCATCAACCACGACATGGCGTTGGGTTTAAGAGCCAATGGAAAGTAATTCGCAAGCACCTTATCGTCGCGGGCTCCGGCGGCTTGCATCGCGATGGTGTAGATGCTGAGGAACTCAGACGGGTGAGTCTTGCCGTTGTACTTTTCGCCAACGTCAGGTTTGAAGGTGCGGTGAGTGGGCCACTGGAACTGCCGCAGCTCACGGGTAAAAGCCGGACAGCCTACCTCGTAAGGTAGGCCTCCAGGGCTCTCCGGGGCCGGGTGGTTCACAGCAGGCCCTGCTCGCCTGTCTGACTGGTGGCGCGCTCCGCGCCGGCGCTCGATAGTGGTTCGAGCGTCTTCATGGGCTCGTTCCCGAAGAACTTGGCGCTGGTCACAGTGGGTCCGCGGGTCAGACGATGCTATGGAGATGTCGTTGCCCGCGACGTCGCGACGAGCCGGCGTCCGCGGTACCGGATGGGGAAGAGGTGAATGCACCGTGGTCGCGGCGCCACCGGCTTTTCCGCCACTGGTCCGCGGGACTCCATCGGAGCGTCGACCCGGGGGCCCCACCGGACTTGGTTCGTCTTTGTTGGCCACCGCAACAAGGCTTCGGATAGTGGCTCTCCATTCGTCGAGTTTCCCCGTAGTGGGAGGAAAGTCGAGGAGCAACTGCGCGCGCGCCAGGGCCTCTGCTGGCGTCGGTGGCAGCGAAACCTGCACGGATCGTGACGCGCTTCGACTTCTGACCATGTCAGAAGGAGCTCTATCACGACCCCGCGGTCGCATGCCGTTTTCACCAGCGCCTCGGCGAGTGGGCAGGTCTTCTACGTCCCGGGAGTGGCGCTCGGGGCTCTTCCTGCGGCGACGCCCGGGATCTTCGGCGTGATTACGCCGTTCGTCGCGCGCTTGCCTGGGAGGAGCACGCTGTTGGCGCCGGCGTGGGAGTCTTGGAGGCCCTTGCGTCGCCTTCGGGCGGGGCGGCGATGACCCGGAAGGTCCCCCTCCACCCGCGAAGGGCTTGGCTCCGCCTTTGGATTTGGCGACGTGTGGCCCGTTACCAGGCGCACAAACATCGCCGCCTCCCAAACTCCGGCTGCTGGGATGGTGTTGGTGTTCGCAGAGCAGCGCCCCGGGTCCTTTCTGCGACCGGTCCGCTGCTCGCCCGCGTCGGGACGGGCTGTCCTGGCTTCCGACTGGCCAACCGCCACCGTCGTCTTCTTCTTGGGCGCCATGATGATGAAGAAGCGCCGAACTAACTGCTAAAGCCGATTCTCACAACTGCTCCCCTACCTGGCGCGCCAAGATGTCGGTGGGAATGACACCTATGGGATCACAAGAATCCCTACTATGGTTAGCGGGGCGCGGGGTCGTGAGAAGAGCGGATCAAACAGATAGCACACGGTTCGTTTATCCAGGTTCGGGCCGCGAGGATGCGTAAAACCCTACTCATGCTTTGGTGGATTGTATAATCTGTGTTCTTGAGCTAGCTATGGGGCGTGAGGAGCTCCAAAAAGCCGAATCCTTCCTCCTGGTCGCCTCGGGCCTCCTTTTATAGAAAAAGGGGTTGCCACAGTGGCACACAGGAGGTGGAAAGGGTACAGTGATGCGAGGTTATCCCTCGCATTACATGACAAGGCGCATTTAATGCGTCTTGCTTAGGTGTCCTTGCTTTATCGGGGACGGGGGAGAAACTTGTCTCTTCCGTCGCCGCTCCTTCTTGTGTCGACATGCGCCCTGGCCAGCGACGCCTGCGATGCCATGTAGGTACGCAGGCAGCTGAGGTGGCGCAGTGGTGGGTCTTCACGAAGATCTGCATGCCGCCACGCAGGTGCCTGCCTAGTTGGTTGGGTCGGCAGCTGCATGCGAACGGCGGTGGAGACTTGGTTGGCGTGGGCCTAATGTTGGTCCTGCGGGTGTCCTCGGCAAGGGCCTTGCCGGGGCCCCGGCAAGGGTCTTGCCGAGGCGCCTGCTGTCATCCCCGGCAAGGCGCTTGCCAGGGGCCTTGTGGTCTTCCTCGGCTAGGATCCCGCCAAGGGTCGTCATCCTTAGTGCGTATCTCATCTTGAATGTCTTCACAAAGATCTGCATGCCGCCATGGGGATGTCCCCCGAATCCTTGCCCCATGGGGGTAGTGAACTCAAGGGTGATCTGCTCCATAGGTGTGGGGCGAGTTGCCGCGGCAAGGGTCTTGCCGGGGTTGCTAAAACTATCTCCCGGCAAGGATCTTGCCGGGGGAGTCCGCTTCGTCCCCTTTGCTCTTCGTGATCTTGGCCTTGGCGTTGCTCCAGTTCTCTTGAGCTCCGGTCTTACCCTGGCTCACCTCCCTGCCTTGCTTGGTGTGGTGGTGCCCGGTGGCTCAGACTGCCCGTTGCACAGTTATAGGGGTACAAAAGTATACCCCTCTTTTTGTACACCAACATCACTCGTATCTTTTTGGAGTAGTTTGTCATTTGCTCATGTGCTTCATGTATATCCTATGAGTAAATGGTTGAATGAATCGAATGTCATAAATCTGAATTTATATATGTTTCATATACTTATAACATGGGGAGTAATGACTTCACACATAATAAATATAGGTAGTAAACTTATACGATCTTGTGATGTGGAAGAAATAAAAGCGACGGGCTGCATAATAAAGGTCATATCACAAGTGGAAATATATAGTGACGTTCTTTCGCATTAAGATTTTGTGCATCCAACCCTGAAAGCGCATGGCAACCTCTGCTTCCCTCTGCGAAGGGCCTATCTTTTATTATTATCTTCTACCTTATGCAAGAGTCATGGTGATCTTCACCTTTCCTTTTTACATTTTATCCTTTGGCAAGCACAGGGTGTTGGAAAGATACTGATATATATATATATATATATCTAATTGGATGTAAGTTAGCATGAGCTATTATTGTTGACATTACCCTTGAGGTAAAAGGTTCGGAGGCGAAACTATAAGCCCCTATCTTTCTCTTGTCTAATTAAAACTCCATAACCACAAGTATTGCTTGAGTGTTAGCAATTGTGAAAGACTAAATGATAGTTGAGTATGTGGAGTTTGCTAATCAAAGCTCTGACATAGACTCTTCTGAAAATAAGATGAATTGCAATTGTTTGATGACTGAGAATATTGTTTGTTAGTTTTCAAGAAAGTTTATGATCTATACTTTAACATGTGATTAGCTTGTTACTTGATCATGAAAGTTTTATGAGATGAGCTACTTGTTATGACATAATGATGCTAGAAAAAGTGATTGGAATTATCATTGATCAAACTTATGCACTTGCTAGCATTCACACTTCATAAATTATTTCTTTTATCATTTACCTACTCGAGGACGAGCAGGAATTAAGCTTGGGGATGCTGATACGTCTCCAACGTATCTATAATTTATGAAGTATTCATGCTATTATACTATCCTTCTAGAATGTTTTATATGCATTTATATGATATCTTATATGATTTTTGGGACTAACCTATTAACCTAGAGCCCAGTGCCAGTTTCTGTTTTCTAATCGTTTTACAGTATCGCAGAAAAGGAAAACTAAACGGAGTCCAATTGACGTGCCACTTGACGGAGATTATTTTTGGACCAGAAGAATCCCACGGAGTACCAGAAGCAGGCCAGAAGAGTCCCGGGCTGCCCACAACGGTGGGGGGCACGCCCACCCCCCTAGGGCGTGCCCCCTGCCTCGTGGACAGCCCGGAGACCCTCCTGACGTGAAATCAACGCAAAACTCTTCTATATATACCCAAACTTCCAGAAAGAAACCTAGATCGGAAGGTCCGCCGACGCAAGCCTTTGTAGCCATGAGAAGTCAATCTAGGCCCTCTCCGGCACCCTGCCGGAGGGGGCCATCATCACCGGTGGCCATGGAGGAGTATCGCGGAGGGGCCATCATCACCATGAAGACCAAGGACCAGAGGGTGGAGGCCATGGAGGAGGAAGCACAAGGGGGGAGAACCTCTCCTCCTCTCTCTCGGTGGCGCCGGAGTGCCATCGGGAGGGGAATCATCGCCGCGGTGATCGTCTTCATCAACATCACCATCATCATCACCATCCTCATCTCTTTTACGCGGTCCACTCTCCCGCACCCCGCTGTAATCCCTACTTGAACATGGTGCTTTATGCCACATATTATGATCCAATGATGTGTTGCCATCCTATGTTGTTTTGAGTAGATATCTTTTGTCTTTGGGTTGATTGATGATCTATATTGGCATGAGTTGTATGTTTTACTTTGGTGCTGTCCTATGGTGCCCTCCGTGTCATGCAAGCATGAGGGATTCCCGTTGTAGGGTTTTGCAATACGTTCATGATTCACTTATAGTGGGTCGGTGAGTGACTGAAACGCAAACCCGAGTAAGAGGGATTGTTGCGTATGGGAATAAAGAGGACTTGATGCTTTAATGCTATGGTTGGGTTTTACCTTAATGATCTTTAGTGGTTGCGGATGCTTGCTAGAGTTCCAATCATAAGTGCATATTATCCAAGTAGAGAAAGTATGTTAGCGTATGCCTCTCCCTCATATGAAACTGCAATAGTGATTACCGGTCCTGTTAACGATTGCCTAGGACAATTCCACACACCGATCCACCATTATTCCACACTCGCTATTTATAATATTTAGTAATATATTCTAACTTCATGATAACAGCACCTACTTTTATATTTTAGCTCTCCGATATCATACAAAGTTATCCTCTTCATACCCACAACATAGTTTTATTTCTCGTTGCTAGTTGGAAGCAAACGTTCGGTGTACGTAGAGTCGTATCAGTGGCAGATAGGGCTTGAGAGAATATTGATCTTACCTTTAGCTCCTTGTGGGTTCGACACTCCATACTTATCACTTCCACCTTTGGAAATTGCTACGATGATTCCTTGCACTTGGGAATTATCAGAGCATCATGGAATTGGCGATAAAGGAGGGTTCGTGATGATGAAGATCGAAGATCCCCCTCTCCGGAGCCCAAAACGGACTCCAGATCTGGCCTCCCGATGAAGAACATGAGGTGAGAGCGGCTCCGTATCGTGAAACAAGATAATTCTTCCTCCCTCATTTTTTCTAGAAAAATAGGTATTTATGGAGTCGGAATCAGGGTCTGTGGTGCCACCATGTGGGCACAACCCACCTGGGCGCGCTTGGAGGGGGCGCGCCCTGGTGGGTTGTGCTCACCTAGGGCCCTCCTTCGGTGGTTCTTGGCTCCAATATTTTTCTTTTTTTTGAAATAAATCTCCAAAAGGTTCCATTCCAATCCGAGAACTTTTATTTTTGCACAAAAACAACACCATGGTAGTTCTGCTGAAACAGCGTTAGTACGGGTTAGTTTCATTCAAATCATGCAAAATAGAGTCCAAAACAAGAGGAAAACCATTAGTAAATGTAGATACAACGGAGACGTATGCCTTGACGAACTTCGGCGATGGGTTTGGTGAGACGACGATCTACGACGTGATGGAGTCTGGCTCGACAGACTTCGCCATGACGTCCTACGATGCGACGGCCTCCATGCGTCGCTTCTTGGCCTCCATGCATGGCGCGATGGACTCTCTCTATCAATATATACGTCGCGAGGCACGATTAATGTTACATCGGGACTTGATGACAGCTACTAGGATACAAAATAACCTCGTCCAAAATACGGTTTGTGCAAGTAAAACAACTTCATATCTGAAAAGAATCTCACAATAAAATGACTTTATTTTTATTATGGAGACTGTGTATTACTATTACATAAGTGCTAGGGAGGGGTAATTTACTGTGGCACCCTGGCTCAGAACAACTGGTTTACCTTGCATTGCCAGCCCAGAGATCAAGTCTTCTTGCAACACACAACAACTTGGTACAGAAAACAACCGCTTTATTAATGCTAGAGGAAACATAGGTCTGATATTACATCACAGAGCAAGGCCAAGCGGCACACACGATGCGGCTGAACAGTATGTACATTATTTAATGAACATGAAGGGGGGCCTCGATCATGATAACTACGCGGCAGTGGAACAACGACGAAGTGGAACTCCATAGCACAAGGACACCGATGTGGACACGATCTAGACGCGGGAAGCTCTCCGATCCGATACTACTTGCCTGAAATCTGGCATGACACGCCAGGTCAGTCCATTGAATGTACTTGCAAGCTCACAACAAACATAAGCATAACGGCAAACAATATCATGACAATTATTCAGGTTAAAGCAATGCAACATGATACTACTGATGCGGTGAAATCAACTTGTGCACTAAGTCACTCGGACTCTCTTACTAGACGGGTTACCTCATAACCGAGCGGTGATCATACCTGAATCACAAACGAAACCAACACTTTGGTTCCCACCACGACCATACACTACTGCAGGTTGCTGCTAATGCGACATTACGATCAGAGACCCTTCACGAAACTGTGTGCGATGCCATAATCGCAAACGGTGGTGTAAAAAACCGTCAAAAAAGGTGCAAAACGTTTGCGATGGAGGATGCATCAAACACGGTTCAGATTTTAGTTGCGTGTGCGATGCAGGGCATACGGTTCAGCTCAATTAACTGTTTGCGATGAGGAGGAACAAAAGAAACGGGCAGCCAGATGAAGGTGTGTGCGATGTACAACATACGGTTCACTCGGATGAACTGGTTTGTGATTAGGCAACACAAAAGAAACGGTTAGCCAGATCAAAGGTGTGTGCGATTATGGCATGCGGTTCACTCGGTTGAGATATGAGAACAGAAACAGTTCAAATGAACAAGAAACGGTTTAAATGAACAAGATGCGTGTGATACGAGGCAAAACAGGTTTGTAATCGGAAACGTGTGCGAAGCCTAACCAGCTTGGGCAGGCACCTGCGTGGCGGCATGCAGATCTTCGTGGAGACCCACCACTGCGCCACCTCAGCTGCTTGCCTGCCTACATGGCACCACAAGCACCGCTGGCCAGGGCGCGTGTCAACAAAGGGGCGCGACGGACGGGACAGGGCTCTCCCCCCCCGATAAAGCAAGGACACCTAAGCAAGGCACATTAAATGCGCCTTGTCATGTAATGCGAGGGATAACCTCGCACTGTACCCTTTCCACCTCCTGTGTGCCACTGTGGCAACCCCTTTCCTATAAAAGGAGGCCCGAGGCGACCAGGAGGAGGATTCGGCTTTTTGGAGCTCCTCACGCCCCATAGCTAGCTCAAGAACACTATATACAATCCACCAAAGCAGGAGTAGGGTTTTACGCATCCTCGCGGCCCGAACCTGGATAAACGAACCGTGTGCTATCTGTTTGATCCGCTCTTCTCACGACCCGCGCCCCGCAACCGTAGTAGGGATTCTTGTGATCCCATAGGTGTCGTTCCCACCGACATCTTTGGCGCGCCAGGTAGGGGGGCGCAGTTGTGAGAATCGGCTTTAGCAGTTAGTTCGACGCTTCCTTCATCGTCATGGCGCCCAAGAAGAAGCCGACGGTGGCGGTTGGCCCGTCGGAAGCCGGACATCCCGCCCCGACGCGGGCGA
>NW_024113133.1:0-9211 GCF_003073215.2 Triticum urartu | reverse complement strand
AGAAATCTGGCCAAGACAATAGCCAGGGACAAGCCAGTGAGTACTTTGAATGTACTCGCAAACATTATGAACACAGGTATAATATAATTGATAAACTTGCACTGAAAAATTCTATGATCACATCGTCAGTCATAAATAAAAATGTGTTTTATGCATGCAAGCAGGTTATTTATATGCAACATGAATAAGCAATAATGAAGTGGGAAATAAAATGCCGCAGTCGGGCGTCTGTGCGACACCACATAAAGGGCTTTAAAAGAAATGCCACAGTCGGGCGTCTAAGCGACACCACATAAAGGGCTTTAAAAGAAATGCCACAGTCGGGCGTCTGGGCGACACCACATAAAGGGCTTTAAAAGAAATGCCACAGTCGGGCGTCTGAGCGACGCCACATAAAGGGCTTTTAAAAGAAATGCCACAGTCGGGCGTCTGGGCGACACCACATAAAGGGCTTTTAAAAGAAATGCCACAGTCGGGCGTCTGAGCGACACCACATAAAGGGCTTTTAAAAGAAATGCCACAGTCGGGCGTCTGAGCGACGCCACATAAAGGGCTTATAAAGTAAATATCACAATGAATATCCAGGAGGTAGAACCGTCCCAGGGATATTTGATAATATAAATAATGCAACGGGTTAGTCCATCACAAAATAATAATCATGGTCCTCACAAGTAACCAGTCGGTATCCAAGCTTGGTTTAATAATATCTCCTCCGAAGACCGACACTAAGACCAACACTTGACCCATCCCAGACTGTAATCCTTAACCATGGACACGGCTATTCGAATAGGTTTAATCTCTGCAGAGGGTGTACTCTTTACCCACGAGTAACGGATTCCTTTAGTCCATCGGGACTAATTCCGTCTACGGTCTTTTAGTTGAAAACACGCCTAACTTGCACACACCAGCTTAACTCATCGGTGTCTGGAATCACCCACGACACTTGTTAAGCAAAACTCTAAGTGGGGAGGCTACAACCTCGCGTAGCATGGGATCAAATTTATATCGCGCGCTCTAAGGGGTGGCCTCCCCTCTCGGTCCCAACCGGAAACACCCATGCCCCCGGACCAGGTGGCCTGCCTACCAGCTACAACCGGTATCTTCCACCATGGCCTCTCTGTACGGTGTGTGCTTGAAAGGGGTTGACGACTTACTGAACCATACCCTACCTACGGCAGGGACAAGTGGTAGTACATAGCAAGTATGGGGGTTACTGGAAACAAGACTCGGTCTACGGTCGACTCAGGAGGTTTATAAGTTCCCTGCATGACATGTATATCAAATATATTTCAACCGAAGAAATCACCACTCAATGTACCTTACCATGCCATACCGGTCATAACCGTCCCGACGGGGACCGGCGACAAGCTCACGCCTACCCAAGGCCGAGGCTTTCCCGGATTCCTTTTCAGCATGCATGCAAGGCACATGAGGATGATTACCATCACAATTATATTCATTTCCAACAGCAAGGAAATCACTAATATGCTTCCATGCAAATGATCATGTCACATGAAATAACAAGTCCTCCGATATAAGGTGGTGTTATAAACGTGTCAAATAACACACCAAAAACATTATGCCACGGTTCAGAATGCTTGCCTTTAAGTTGTGGAGGGGTGAGGTGCTCTCCAAAACTTTTGAAAGTTTCTCCTCTCTCTCCAAAATCCTATTTTAAAATATATTTGAATTAACACACATTTCAAAAACAGTACAAAAAAGTTGTTTGGAAAATTTTCAAATAAATCTTAAAATAAACTAGACCAAATTTGAGGAAGGTAGGAAAAAGAATCAACTCATTTGGAGTTATACATAAAAAGTTATAGACAGTCAAAGCTGTGGTCAAAATCTGTTATTTAAAATAAAACAGAAAAGAAAACGTTTCGGAGGGGAATACGCTTCCGGAGCGGGGGAAACGTACTGGGGGGATTACGCCTTCACTTAATCCCACGTGGACAGGCACGGGGTCGCTGACAGTGGGTCCAGAGGGCCCACTGGTCAGGTTTGACCAGTCTATCCCTCCCTCCTCTTTCTCTGCCCGAACGGAGGCGAGGCAATGGCGATCGTCGCCGGCGAACGGCGGCTCCCCGCGGGGCTCAGAGGGCGGGGATGGATCCGCCACTCCAGTGCGGTCCACCCGGTGGTTGCCAGGCCGGTGGGGACGCAGGGAGCTGCCGGCGGCGAGCTTCGCGGCGGAGGAGGGTTCGGGGGTGGAGTGAAAATTCTCCCGCAGTGAGCCCCGATCGAAATCGAGTAGTGGGAATGGTTCACGGGAGGATGAGGAAGCTCTTGGTGGAGAGAACGGAGAGGAGGAGGCCCTGGTGGTGCCGAATTGGCCAGGGCAGTGGTGGCGGCTGCAGTTGCCGGAGGTGGGGAAGAAGACCTCCCCCGGGTCGATTGGCTGCCATGGGAGAACTAGGGGAGCATTCTAAGGTTGCCTGTGTGCTCGGGGAAGCTCGGGGGCCTCCTTTTATAGCTCGTCGAGGTCGGTTCCGCGGCGGCCGGATAAGCTCTCCGGTGAACCGCCTCTCTGTAGCTTGCAGGGCAACGTGGCGTGGCTGGGGATGACGGCAGGAGCTAGCGGACGAGTGGGCACTGCTCCAGGGGCGTGCTGGCGAGCGGAGGTGGCTTTGGCGGCGCCGACCGTGGCAGAGGCGCGCTGCGGACGCCGGTGTGCCGCCAAAAGCTCTGTCGGCGTCGCTGTAGGCTGCCAGGGCGGCTTGGCGCGTTGCGGTGAGAAGGGGAGCGCGTGGCGTGGTGCTGCAGAGTGGGCCAAAACCGTGGGGGCCAGCGTGTCGGCTCGGCGCACGTGCGTGCCAAACGCACGCTCTGCTCGCGCTCCGGGCGTGCACGGGACGTGCTCGATGTAATGCCAGAGCATGCTAGAGGTCGCGGTTGAGGCTGGGAAGAAACAGGACTAGGTTAGGGTTAGATATAGGGTGAATGGGCATGGTGGTTAGGTCAGGTGGCCAAGTTCACAATGTAAACTTGAATCCATGCCAAATCTGGCTATGCACTCAGGGTGTTTGACAAAATGCTAAGGGCACTTAGGCAGGTCTTGGAGTGGCCAAAAACTCTAGATGGAAGTTTCTTTAGATGTACAAGAGGGTGGTGAGGTTAGTTGGCCAAAAGCAGAAACTTGTTAGTGCAAGTTTTGCAAAACTACAATTCTGGACAGGAAATAAATGACATTATTTCATGAACCAAAAATATTCCAATGGGTGCATGCTCCTGGACTTAGGGGTTTGGTAGGGCTATCTACAAGTGGGAAAAAGCACAAGATCATTGGAGCATAATTAAATAGGGTTGTAGTAGAAATCACAAGGCTGGACCAGAATGGAAAAGAGGTTGATTCACTCAATATTTTCAAAGAACAGCACCAGGTTTTTGCATAAAGTGGAATCATAGGCTATTACCATCATCCCATAATTTTGGTGGAGGCTAGAAAGAATTATTTAAATGAGTTGTAGTGCAAATTGCACTCTGGACCAGAGAAGGAAAAATTGATGCAGAGCTCAAAATATTTCATAAAATAAAGATGTTTTTGCACAAAAGTTATTGAATAACATCACATGACATCTCCAAATTTTTGTGGGAATTTTAAGTGAATCTATCAAATGGTTGTAGTTCAAATATGGCCATTTAACCTTGAAAAACCATTTTCAAGAAAGTAAAGATCAAGCAACTTAATTATTTAATTAGTTATATTAAATAAGGGAAAGTTTCTCTTGAGATATTAAATATGTCCAATGACATATTTGAAAAGTTTTCTCTTTGGGAAAAACTCATCATAACAGGGAAGGAAATGATTTAAAAATCAAAATGGAGCTCAGAAAATCAAAGTTTTAATTCCTGGCAAAAATTTTAATTCATTAAAACAAGGCCAAATTTTTGGGGAGTCACAACACTACCCCCCTTAAGAAAAATCTCGTCCTCGAGATTTGTTAAAAGCTATTTTAAGAAAAACTATACGCAATAAAAATGTAGCTACAGTGAGAGGGCAATAAGTGGTGAAAAACCACAGTGTGAATACTGGTGCTGCGTGGAAAAAAAAATCTACGGTTCGGGACAAAAACGTGAGATTTCTACGCTGGATATAAATTTAGAATAACTTCTAAATTTAAATATACGCTGGTCCTACCCGAGAGCACAGTGCTCCCTCTGGCTGATAGGTGGAACCAGGGTCCACTGTCAGTCTCTTCTTCTCCCTCTGGTTCTCTCTTCTTCCTCTCTCCCGCGTGCTTTCTCCACCGGCGACGCCTAGCGCGTAGGGCATCTAGGCCGTACCACGGTAGTGCGCGGCGTGCTAGCTGCCGGGGCAGTGTGCACTCACCTCGCGGGCCAGCGCGCTGTCGGCACTGCTCGCGGATTCGACTCCGAACACCGGCGATCGGCGACGAGCGGCGTTAGTGGACTTCGCCCACCGTACACCGAGCTCGAGCTATAAAAACGGTCGAGGTGTCCCTCTCTTCTTCCTCACACCTGGCCTCACTTCTCCTCCTCCTTCTTTCTCCATTACTGCTTACAAAAGCTCGGGTTAGGCTCTAATGGCGGAGGTGATGCCGGACTGGTTTGCGATCCTGATATGCGTAGGGCTGGCGACACTGCTGGGGCTCTCCGTGCTCCTGTGCGCGATGATCCTCGACGAGCGTCGCGACGCTGCTGCTCGGGTGTTGGCTCTCCGCGGTGGTGGTGATCACGAGGAGTAGATGGGGTGTGCCGGGTGCTAACTGTTGTTAGGGGGGGTGATTAGCTGGATGCAACACTGTTGCAAAGTTTTGCAAACAGTGTATGTGTCCGAATGATTATGGTTGTGAGTCTGTTGCCGTGGTGCTGTGTGAAATTAATAAATCCACGTCGTGAGAAAGTGCAGATGTAGCAACTCAGGGAAAAGGAATCTCACTCCAGAATTTTGCGAGGGAAAAACAGTTTATTTTAAAGGAGTATAAACCACAACAAAAACTACACACATTAGTAGAAGCCAATTAATTGACTTGTCATACAAACTCAGGGTATCACGCATAAGTCACACACATAAATAAATGTCGCAATAATGAACACCGCAGCAACGTCTAAAATGGAAACGGTAACTGGATGGGGTCCCTAGAAAACGTCTCTGGTACTGGGATACACTCCTCTTCTATCGGGGAAAGTGGATTGACCAGTCGATGCACGTGTCTCTCCTGGTCGGGCCTTAGTGCTCTGCCGATGGCGATCTGAGGATTTAAATCTGCGAGGCTCTGGAGATAACCCATCACACGTTGGGATAAATGCTCTTGAGCGATGATGTACTGGACAAGGTTGGCCAGGACTGGGTCTCTCTCAATGCGTCCACCGGGAAAAGATGTCACTCCTCCGGGTGCTGCACGGCTCGGGAAGTAATAATACCCTCGTTCGCTGGCATAGGGTACCGCGAATCGAAGGCGAGTAAGCGCTTCGTATGCAACAGCTTCTATGGCCATATGTGGGGTTGGCATAGATTTCCCCACGAAGGAGACCTCCGTTGGATCTTGGTTTGAGTTTACGGGAGGGATGTGTACTGCTGCCCAATATCTTGAGGTGGAAGGGGTAATTCTTGATTTGAACAGCTCGTACTGGGGTGGCTGGGTAGCGCCCATGGTACTGCAGGTAAAATCCCACAATAACTTGACAAAACTACCTGGGGTTGCATCTGGGGTTCTCAGATAAATGCTAGGGCTCGGCATGGCCAGGAAATGGCTGTGAGGGTGGTGCACAAGGTGAGAGGTGCTTGGCAAGGTCACGCGGTGGCCTTTTTATAGCACCGGAGCTGGGTCATTTTTACCAAGGTGAATGGTAAAGAAATTTTTTTAGCTCTGTTCCAAGGGTCGGGGTCAAGCCACAGATTCACACATTTCACTATAGTGATGTGTTACCGTGGGGTTGACGGGGTGGTCTTTGGTAACTGTGTCCGGGATAGAAATCTTATACTGCATACTGGCGTATCCAGGCAAGGCTACTATTAAAAAAAGAGGCACGACAACAGGCGGCATAAAAATACAAGACCACACGATTACAAAGCGAGGGTATACTGGGACTCGATACGACTCGGGTGACTTAGTCTACCTCGTTTACATCCAAGCGGGCGTGCCTTGAGGCTCCTACACGGGTCTCGTCGTCGGAATTAGCTGGAGTGGGTTGAGGGGCTGCAGGCTCGGGGTAGCGATGAGGACCATCTCGGGGATTGTTGGCCACAATCCCGTTGGAGTGTGCTCCCAATATGCGACGAAGCACCTCTGGGGTTATCGCAGCACCTTGGCCTATGGCTGGGGCAGATCTCAGGGACTCGATCGGGTGTCCAAACAGCACGACTGGGTTGTCGGCGTTGGGCTAGTTTTCTTCTCTCGCCCGCGCTCGACGAACCAGCTCTCCACTAGCTGCGATTAGATCAATAGTGATTTGATCGCACAGTTCCTCTAGTGCACTTACATAGCGCACTAGGTGCAACAATGCAGGATCCGTCTCGTGATCTCCGTTGGCAACTTGGGGTGCTCTACCATACCCTTCACGTCTGGGGTAGTAGTGGAACGGGCGACAGTTAACTCTGGGCGACAATTGCCGGAGATGAACTATAGCCTCTCGAGCAGCTAGTTGGATGGCTTGAAGCTCAAAGGAAGTTGTTCTTCCGATGAACCTGTAGGGGCGCTCGGGCTCTAGACCCCTACCGTAGATGTGTACAGTGGCCCAGAATTGACGGTTCTCACCGCTCATGGGTCCTTGGTACACAACATATTCTGGGGGCTCTTCTAACGCATAGGCACGACGGGTGAGGTTTGCGAGTATGGTCACAAAGCCTCCAAGGTTGGTTGCTGTGGTCTCATTGTGTACGACAGGGCCAGGCATTGTAGCTTGGTTTGGGGTAGAGGCTGTGCTGTGCTGTGTTGGGGCTAGCGTGCCCCTTTTTATAGGAAAAAGGGGACGGAGTCTTCCTTCGCACGCTTGTGAGAAAGGACTATTTAGGATTCGATCACTAGCGCATGAGCGACAGGTTAGGTTGATAGGTTGGGCACCGACTGTCAAAAGGTGTTGGGTCACTCTGTGGCTATCTTGCACGAGAAGCTTGGCTGGGGATTGGTTAAGGTCTGGTGGGTTGGTTTACCTAGGTTTATTGACCTGGCTAAGATAGGATTAGCCAATGGTCATCCTGGCTCTGATACCATGTCTGTCACGACCGGTTTTCCGGACATAAAATTCCATAAAATGGCCGTTGTGCTCACCAGCCCCAGGATTACTGTTAGCTGATGAGGCACCAACTTGTTACAGAAATTCCAAGCAAAAGTACAAAATGTGTAGTACAAGACCATTGTGGCCTGAGTACATCAAATGGTTTTCTAGTGGTCGATGGCGGAAGCGGTTTGTGAATCATCAGTGTATGGGACTCCATTTCCCACGGGAACAGCTGACCAGGTTAACTCCTATCTTTGCGAGGCTGCTATCACAGTTGCTTAGTTCTCGAGACTGTCATCGGCACGCTCCTCTCCAAGCAGAAATCTGGCCAAGACAATAGCCAGGGACAAGCCAGTGAGTACTTTGAATGTACTCGCAAACATTATGAACACAGGTATAATATAATTGATAAACTTGCACTGAAAAATTCTATGATCACATCGTCAGTCATAAATAAAAATGTCTCTTATGCATGCAAGCAGGTTATTTATATGCAACATGAATAAGCAATAATGAAGTGGGAAATAAAATGCCGCAGTCGGGCGTCTGTGCGACACCACATAAAGGGCTTTAAAAGAAATGCCACAGTCGGGCGTCTAAGCGACACCACATAAAGGGCTTTAAAAGAAATGCCACAGTCGGGCGTCTGGGCGACACCACATAAAGGGCTTTAAAAGAAATGCCACAGTCGGGCGTCTGAGCGACGCCACATAAAGGGCTTTTAAAAGAAATGCCACAGTCGGGCGTCTGGGCGACACCACATAAAGGGCTTTTAAAAGAAATGCCACAGTCGGGCGTCTGAGCGACACCACATAAAGGGCTTCTAAAAGAAATGCCACATTCGGGCGTCTGAGCGACGCCACATAAAGGGCTTATAAAGTAAATATCACAATGAATATCCAGGAGGTAGAACCGTCCCAGGGATATTTGATAATATAAATAATGCAACGGGTTAGTCCATCACAAAATAATAATCATGGTCCTCACAAGTAACCAGTCGGTATCCAAGCTTGGTTTAATAATATCTCCTCCGAAGACCGACACTAAGACCAACACTTGAACCATCCCAGACTGTAATCCTTAACCATGGACACGGCTATTCGAATAGGTTTAATCTCTGCAGAGGGTGTACTCTTTACCCACGAGTAACGGATTCCTTTAGTCCATCGGGACTAATTCCGTCTATGGTCTTTTAGTTGAAAACACGCCTAACTTGCACACACCAGCTTAACTCATCGGTGTCTGGAATCACCCACGACACTTGTTAAGCAAAACTCTAAGTGGGGAGGCTACAACCTCGCGTAGCATGGGATCAAATTTATATCGCGCGCTCTAAGGGGTGGCCTCCCCTCTCGGTCCCAACCGGAAACACCCATGCCCTCGGACCAGGTGGCCTGCCTACCAGCTACAACCGGTATCTTCCACCATGGCCTCTCTGTACGGTGTGTGCTTGAAAGGGGTTGACGACTTACTGAACCATACCCTACCTGCGGCAGGGACAAGTGGTAGTACATAGCAAGTATGGGGGTTACTGGAAACAAGACTCGGTCTACGGTCGACTCAGGAGGTTTATAAGTTCCCTGCATGACATGTATATCAAATATATTTCAACCGAAGAAATCACCACTCAATGTACCTTACCATGCCATACCGGTCATAATCGTCCCGACGGGGACTGGCGACAAGCTCACGCCTACCCAAGGCCGAGGCTTTCCGGATTCCTTTCCGGCATGCATGCAAGGCACATGAGGATGATTACCATCACAATTATATTCATTTCCAACAGCAAGGAAATCACTAATATGCTTCCATGCAAATGATCATGTCACATGAAATAACAAGTCCTTCGATATAAGGTGGTGTTATAAACGTGTCAAATAACACACCAAAAACATTATGCCAGCGTTCAGAATGCTTGCCTTTAAGTTGTGGAGGGGTGAGGTGCTCTCCAAAACTTTTGAAAGTTTCTCCTCTCTCTCCAAAATCCTATTTTAAAATATATTTGAATTAACACACATTTCAAAAA
>NW_024113132.1:0-35489 GCF_003073215.2 Triticum urartu | reverse complement strand
CACCACCAAGTGTGAAGACATGTCCACTTGTGGCTTTCATCTCATCAGCATCAGATATCCAATTTGAATCACTATACCCCTCAAGTACCGTCGGGTACCTAGAATAGTGAATTCCATAGTTCGCAGTACCTTGCAAATAACACATCACTCTCTCAGCAGCATGCCAATGCACATCTCCTGGATTGGAAACAACCCGGCTCAGTTTGCACACAGCAAATGAGATGTCAGGACAAGTAGCAAATGCTAGGTACATCAGTGAACCAACCACTTGAGAATATCTCAATTGATCTACAGCCGTGCCTTCGAACTTTCGAATCCGCAAGCTAGGATCATATGGTGTTGTAGAAGGTTTGCAGTCTGAATATCCAAAACGGCTCAAAATCTTCTCAACATAGTGGGATTGCAAAAGTGTAATTCCACCCTCAGAATTTCTCAGTAGCTCGATGTTCAGGATAACATCAGCCACACCCAGGTCCTTCATCTCAAAGTTGTGAGATGGAAAAGACTTGACCTCCTCAATGACCTTGAGGTGGGTCCCAAATATCAGTATGTCATCGACATACAGACACAGTATAACTCCTTCGCCCCCACCATAGCGATAGTATACACATTTGTCAGCTTCGTTCACAACAAAGCCAGCAGATGTCAGAGTAGTATTGAACTTCTCATGCCATTGCTTAGGCGCTTGTTTCAGGTCATACAAAGATTTCACTAGCTTACACACCTTTCTTTCCTGACCATTTACTACAAAGCCATCCGGCTGTTGCATGTAAATTTCCTCGTCTAGCTCTCCGTTAAGGAAAGCCGTCTTAACGTCCATCTGATGAACGAGAAGACCATGCGAGGCATCCAAAGCGAGTAACACTCGAATGGTTGTCAGTCTAGCCACAGGTGAATAAGTGTCAAAGAAATCCTCTTCTTCTTTCTGGGTATAACCCTTGGCCACAAGCCTAGCCTTGTACTTCTCAACAGTACCATCGGGCCTAAGCTTCTTCTTGAACACCCACTTACATCCTAATGGTTGACAACCATAGGGACGACCAGTGATTTCCCATGTCCCATTAGCCAAGATGGAATCCATCTCACTATGGACCGCATCCTTCCAGTAGTCAGCATCCGGAGATGCATAAGCTTCTGAAATGGTACTGGGAGTATCATCATCCACGAGGTACACGAGGAAATCATCACCAAAGGACTTTGCAGTCCTCTGTCTCTTGCTCCTAACAGGAACATCCTCGTCATCCTCCGTGGAACTCTCATCACTTTTATGTTCATAGTATTCCATCAGAATAGCAGGTTCAGGAGTCTCATCAGATTCCAGTCTAGAAACGCTTTGCATATCTCTCATGGGGAAAATATCCTCAAAGAATGTAGCATCCCTAGACTCTATAATTGTACCGACCTTCTGGTCAGGTACCTCAGATTTCACCACTAGAAATCTATAGCCAACGCTATGCTTGGCATAGCCAAGAAAAACACAGTCCATGGTCTTTGGTCCCAACTTGCACTTTTTGATTATCGGCATGTTGACTTTCGCCAAATAGCCCCAAGTGCGCAAGTAAGAGAGTGTAGTTCTTTTCTTTTCCCATTGCTCATAGGGAGTGGTCTCATTATCCTTTGTGGGAACTTTATTCAGGACATGACAAGATGTCAATACAGCCTCCCCCACCATGCCTTGGATAAACCTGATATATCTAACATGGCGTTAACCAAATCAGCTAGAGTATGGTTTTTCCGTTCGGCAACCCCGTTTGACTGGGGTGAGTAGGGAGGCATCCTCTCATGAATAATACCATGTTCCGCATAGAATAAATCAAACTCATTAGAAAAGTACTCTCCACCACGACCATACCGGACTCGTTTTATTTTCTTCTCAAGTTGGTTCTCAACTTCAGCCTTATAGACTTTAAAGTAGTGTAGAGCCTCATCCTTAGTATTTAACAAATACACATAGCAGAATCTAGTGGAATCATCAATCAGAGTCATGAAGTATTTCTTTCCACCTTTAGTCAACACACCATTCATCTCACAGAGATCTGAATGTATGAGCTCTAATAGTGCCAGGTGCCAAACGTCACAACGTAACTGGGTGGCAATAAAGGTACACTACGGGTATCTCCAAAAGTGTCTGTTGGGTTGGCACGAATCGAGACTGGGATTTGTCACTCCGTGTAACAGAGAGGTATCTCTGGGCCCACTCGGTAGGACATCATCATAATTTGCACAATGTGACCAAGGAGTTGATCACGGGATGATGTGTTACGGAACGAGTAAAGAGACTTTCCGATAACGAGATTGAACAAGGTATCAGGATACCGACGATCGAATCTCGGGCAAGTATCGTACCGATAGACAAAGGGAATTGTTTACGGGATTGATTGAATCCTTGACATCATGGTTCAACCGATGAGATCATCGTGGAGCATGTGGGAGCCAACATGGGTATCCAGATCCCGCTGTTGGTTATTGACCGGAGAGTTGTCTCGGCCATGTCTGCATGACTCCCGAGCCCGTAGGGTCTACACACTTAAGGTTCGATGATGCTAGGGTTATAGGGAAAGTATGTACGCGGTTACCGAATGTTGTTCGGAGTCCCGGATGAGATCCCGGACGTCACGAGGAGTTCCGGAATGGTCCGTAGGTAAATATTGATATATAGGAAGTATGGTTTTGGCCACCGGAAGTGTTCCGGGCATCACCGGTAGTGTACCGGGACCACCGGAGGGGTCCGGGGGTCCACCAGGTGGGGCCACCAGCCCCAGAGGACTACATGGGCCAATAGTGGGAAGGGACCAGCCCCTAGGTGGGCTGGGGCGCCTCCCACCAAGGCCCAAGGCGCCTCCAAGAGGGGAGGGGGCAAACCCTAGGGCAGATGGGCCCTAAGGCCCACCCCAGGTGCGCCTCCCCCTCTCCCCCTTGTGGCCGCCACCCTAGATGGGATCTAGGGCTGCCGCACCCCTTGGGGTGGAAACGCTAGGTGGGGGCGCAGCCCTCCCTCTCCCCCTATATATAGTGGAGGCAAAGGGGCAGCTCAACACACGAAGTTCTTCCCCTGTTGGCGCAGCCCTACCCCTCTCCCTCCTCGTCTCTCGTAGTGCTTGGCGAAGCCCTGCTGGAGTCCTGCGCTCCTCCACCACCACCACGCCGTCGTGCTGCTGCTGGACGGAGTCTTCCCCAACCTCTCCTTCTCCCCTTGCTGGATCAAGGCGTAGGAGACGTCACCGGGCTATACGTGTGTTGAACGCGGAGGCGCCGTTGTTCGGCGCTTAGATCGGAATCGACCGCGATCTGAATCGCTGCATGTACGACTCCACCAACCACGTTCTTGCAACGCTTCCGCTTAGTGATCTACAAGGGTAAGTAGATACAGTCCCCTTCCCTTCGTTGCTAGATTACTCCATAGATTGATCTTGGTGATGCGTAGAAAATTTTAAATTTCTGCTACGATCCCCAACACCCTGGAAATTTAAGAAATTGTAAATTAGTCCCTTGGGAATTTAAGAAATTGCAAATTAGTCCATGGGAAGCCAGCTATACCCATCCTCTTGAGCGACCGATGGGGAGCTATCGCTGCCGCTCCTGATCCATAGCCAGAGCATGCAAAACTTTTCTCCACATGAATGGGAAGTCATCACTGCCAAACGACCCAAAGTAGGAACCGACATCACTGATGCAATCCAAGATCAAAGATCTAGCCACCCGACGCAGGCCGCCGTCGCCACCGCGTTAACCTTGCCCGGCAATTCCTCCTCCGAGATCCATGGCCGAACACAACAGGAGGTTTCCTGCATCATGCCAGTTTACCGTGTATTCCTCTTCTTTCTCAAATATTTCTATTACGGTCATCTTAAAACTATGTTTTCTGTGTACTATTCCCAACGTTCACATATATAAGATGTTTTGGATATTTCAATATAAACTACACACCGACTTAAATGAGTGAACAAACACACTAAATACATCTATACACCCAAAACAAACAAAAGGTAGAAGTAGAACATCTGATATTGGTGAAGGAAAGGAGTATCATACTATGTGGAATATGTTGTTGCGTCAATGTTTTAATTTTGCTATTTTGAATAAATAAGAGGCCGTCAAATGGAGTGAAATGGTAACATAAAGCAAACTCATGATCCATGATAGCACTATTTTGATGATTTCATTTTCTATGCAGCTAGAGACGATGTGCTTGGCGATGGCTAAGGCTTATTTAAAGTTATAGCAATTAATGATGGCCAGTGCTCGTTTAAAGAAGACACGACGCGCTTGATAATATTGGATGATTGAACAAAAAGTGAATGGCTACTAGAGGTTTGTCTTTCCATAACTTGAGCATTACTAATGATCCTTATATATTGAAGTTGAATACTTGGCGGTTGTCTTAAATAGATTTCATGCATTGTTTATATCTATAACTACGTTGAGATGTCTCTCCAAAGTAACCAGAAAAACTACGCATGATGGCATACCGTGCACCCAAGGAAGCGCTAGCAGCATCGATCTATGATAAGAAGGGTACTTGGTATGTCTCCGCTTGAACCAAACACCAACGAACCCCACGTGTCCCAGTCAATTGGTTGCACGTAACTTTGTGTCCACATGCAGCATGCGTGTGATACTCTTGTTGCATGGCCTACTTTCGAGAGAGCACTTAAGGTATCCACGACGTCCAAGACGCCTTGCACGAGTGCATAACCACCACCATAACAGTTTCATTTTCGTAACCACACAAGACACACATACAACCTCCAAAGCATAGATGATGCTTTCGGGTACACACACCCCATTGTTCCTCCAGATCTACCGCCAACACATCAGCATGGCTTGAATCACTTCGCCTAGCTTGGAGCCGAGGAAGACAGGAGGGGAAGAAGGAGGTGGTTGGACGACCCTGCCGCCGCTGGCAATGGCATGGGGGGTAGAGAGTTGGCAAAGGGTCAGCTGCGACATGTGGTGCTGAGGCGCTAGGGTTTTCCTCGATGTTGCTCCACGGTCAATGTGGGTGCCTATTTCCAATGCACTCCAAAGATTCCCATGACTCGCCTTGTTGACCAGGTGGCTTCCTACCATGTTAGGGCTCCAGGGGCCTGGACGATGCTCGGATTTGGTGGGCATCATGGGTCTAACTCTGTTGGTGTTGCTTGTCTGGCAGCGTATCCCAGTCTTGGTGTGTTACCTCAATCGACCAGGCTCTTGGTCTTGTGGAGGCACGACACATTGCCCGAGTCGATCCTTTCCCAGTGCCCTCTCAGGTG
Organism: Triticum urartu; assembly: GCF_003073215.2. Taxonomy (NCBI): domain Eukaryota; kingdom Viridiplantae; phylum Streptophyta; class Magnoliopsida; order Poales; family Poaceae; genus Triticum; species Triticum urartu. The sequence goes on along the minus strand of NW_024113132.1, from coordinate 30,234 downwards.
CCTTGTGAGTTGTTCTTGAATTCCGTTAAGTTTGTCGTCTTAGAGTGGTGCCTGATACGTCTCCAACGTATCTATAATTTATGAAGTATTCATGATATTATATTATCATCTTAGATGTTTAATGGGCCTTTATATGTCGTTTTATATGATTTTTGGGACTGACCTATTAACCTAGAGCCTAGTGCTAGTTTCTGTTTTTTTCTTGTTTTTGAGTATCACGGAAAAGGAAAATCAAACGGAGTCCAATTGACCTAAAAATTCACGAAGATTGTTTTTGGACTAGAAGAAACCCATGGAGTACCAGAGATGGACCAGGCGAGTCCCGAGGCCACCACGAGGGTGGGGGTGCGCCCTATCCCCTGGGCGTGCCCCCCTATCTCGTGGCCGCCTCAGGGACCCCCCTGACTTGTTCCCGACTCCAACACCTCTTATTTATACCCAAACTTCCAGAAAGAAACCTAGATTGGAAGTTCCGCCGCCGCAAGCCTCTGTCGCCACGAGAAACCAATCTAGGCCCTCTCTGGCACCCTGCCGGAGGGGGCCATCATCACCGGAGGCTATGGAGGAGGATCCCAGAGGGGCCATCATCACCATGAAGGCCAAGGACCAGAGGGAGAACCTCTCCCCGTCTAGGGGGAGGCCATGGAGGAGGAAGCACAAGGGGGAGAACCTCTCCTCCTCTCTCTCGGTGGCACCGGAGTGCCATCGGGAGGGGAATTATCGCCACGGTGGTCGTCTTCATCAACATCGCCATCATCATCACCATCCTCATCTCTTTTACGCGGTCCACTCTCCCTCACCCCGCTGTAATCCCTACTTGAGCATGGTGCTTTATGCCACATATTATGATCCAATGATGTGTTGCCATCCTATGATGTTTTGAGTAGATATCCTTTTTCTTTGGGGTGATTGATGATCTAGATTGGTACAAGTTGTATGTTTTGTTTTGGTGTTGTCCTATTGTGCCCTCCGTGTCGCACAAGCATGAGGGATTCCCGCTATAGGGTTTTGTAATACGTTCATGATTCGCTTATAGTGGGTTGCTTTAGTGATAGAAGCGTAAACCCGAGTAAGGGGGTTGTTGCGTATGGGATAAAGGGGACTTGATGCTTTAATGCTATGGTTGCGTTTTACCTTAATGATCTTTAGTAGTTGCGGATGCTTGCTATAGTTCCAATCATAAGTTCATATGATATAAGAAGATAAAGTATGTTAGCTTATGCCTCTCCCTCATATGAAATTGCGATGATGACTATCGGTCTTGTTAACAATTGCCTAAGACAATTCCGCACACCGATCCACCATTATTCCACACTCGCTATTTATAATATTTTGTAATATATTCTGACTTTATGATAACATCGCCTACTTTTATATTTTATCTCTCCGATACCATGCAAAGTTATCCTTTTCATACCCACAACGTAGTTTTATTTCTCGTTTCTTGTTGGAAGCAAACGTTCAGTGTATGTAGAGTCGTATCAGTGGCAGATAGGACTTGAGAGAATATTGATCTTACCTTTAGCTCCTTGTGGGTTCGACACTCCATACTTATCAATTCCACCTTTGGGAATTGCTACGATGATTCCCTGCACTTGGGAATTATCAGTGCCAAACCCCATACCAGCATGTGTGGTAGATCATCCAACGCATGGTTTAGTAAGAGTGTGTTTTGTTGATGAACCAAATGAAATTTCTAGAGATGATGAGATTACCTCCCATATGTTGAAGTTGTACAATCAAAACAAGTATAGCCTTTGCAATTTCAATAACTATTCAATTTTTAACCAGCATTTAATTTGCATCTATAGAACATACAATTTACATAAAAACCCTAAGACACATATATGTGCGTAGGTACAATGGCGTGAGTGAGTCCTTGTGATCTAAAGAAGAAGAAGCTCCACCAAGTAGAAGCTGTCCGCTCCAACAAGTGGAGGTAAAATAAATGCAAGGGGATACGTGCACATGAATGCGAACCACGTTAGGACTCAGTTGCTAAGTAATCATCGTCTTCCTTCTAATCATCATCAGAGTTTGCAGTAAGACAATGCATGAGCCAAGATAGCTTTTGGACTGTGGAAGAGGCAGTACGCAAGGCAAAAGAATTACTCTCTCTATTCCAAATTAAGCGTCGCAGATTTAGTACAACTATTTAAAACAAAGGGAGTACTAAACACCGAATTCTCTTCAATTAAGAAACAATATTTTGTGTGGCTCCCATTCCCACTCGCATGAGGACTGTGGAAGAGGCAGTATCGCGCGTCGCCTGAGCCATCCCCGCATCGCCGGTTGGCGAGAGGTGATTGGCACGTTGCTGGGTCCGTGGCACGACCAGCGAGAGGCGCCCTCGTGTCGCCTGTAGAGGCGGACGCTGCAGCGCGTGCGCCTGTGGCTGCACCCGCGTCTGCTGCGATCCCGAGGGAGATCGGAACAATATTGATGATCACTTGTTGACTAATCCCGCTGATATTCTGCGTGAGACTTCTGTTGATGAAACAGGCACAAATGGTGAAAACAATGCAGAAAACGTTGCAAATATAGGGCCTTATTTCATGTGTCCAGAAATAGGAGACATAGTCTCCTCGGGATCGGCGCAGCATCAGGAAATCGGAGACAGGCGGAAACATCTTACCCGATCTAGGGCAACGTGCTGCATGTTTAATAGGCAGGGTGCGAACCTGATATGCGTACAAGAGTTTGTTGGAGATACAACTTGGGAAGAAAGAAATACAAGAGATAAGCTAGCTAGTGGTTACAATAGAATATATCCTATGTGCCTAGCTATCCAATATCTCTCCAACCGAATGATCTTCTCAGCCTCCTGTACGTGACACATAACCATGTGTTTAACACCCTCCCTTAGTCACAGCTTGGTCAAGTTGAGATTATGTTTGAAGTCTCCAAAGCTTCATACATGCAATGCCTTTGTGAATCCATCTGCAACTTGATCTCTGGAGTGCACAAAACGAAAGTCAAGTTTCTTCCGAGCAACTCTTTCTCTGACAAAATGGAAGTCAATTTCTATATGCTTTCTCCTAGCATGAAAAACTGGATTTGCAGAGAGATAAGTGGCACCAAGGTTGTCACACCACAAACATGGAGCTTGTGTGGTTTTCACGCCAAGTTCCTGCAACATAGACTGAACCCATTATCTCTGCTGTAGCATTTGCCAATGCTTTGTATTCTGCATCTGTACTTGACATGGAGACAGTGGCATGTTTTTGTGCACACCATGATATCAAGTTAGGTCCAAAGAATATAGCAAACCCACCAGTTGATTGCCTGTCATCCAAGCATCCTGCCCAATTCGAATTGGAAAAGGCACTGACCAGAGTAGAGGGTGACTTGCTGAAATTTAGACCAATGCTCAAGGTGTTTTTAACATATCTAACTATCTGTTTTGCAGCAGTCAAGTGAACAGTGGTGGGTGCATGAAGAAACTGACAAACTTTGTTAACTTCAAAGGAAATGTCAGGTCTGGTAAGAGTAATATACTGTAATGCTCCCACTAAATTTGTGTATCTTGTGCTGTCCTCTTGGTTCAAGAGTGTCCCTTCTGTGAGAGATAATTTTTCTGAACTGGATAGTGAAGTAGGTGAAGGTTTACAATCTTGCAAACCAACCCTTTTTACCATATCAGTTGCATACTTTTCTTGAGAGAGGTGAAGTCCATCCTTGTTTCTCTTTACCTCAATCCCAAGAAAGAAGTGCAAGTCTCTAAGATCCTTCAAGGCAAAATCTGCACCCAAGTCCTTTTAAGAGCCCTATGTTTGTGTCATTAGATGAGCTTGTCACAATAATGTCATCAACATATATGAGGACAAATATACATGTGTTGGACTTGTTGTAAATAAACAATGAGGTGTCAAACTTGGAAGGGACAAAGCCAAGTGCCTGCATCTTATGACAGAGATGAGAATACCATGCCCTTGGAGCTTGCTTTAACCCATATAGTGCTTTATCAAGTTTGCACACATGAGAGGGAGCACTTTTACTTACAAACCTAGGAGGTTGCTTCATGTACACTTCCTCTTCCAGAACACCATGGAGGAATGCTTTATGCACACCTAGCTGTCTGAGACTCCAGCCCCTGGAAACAACAATAGATATGACAAGGCGGATGGTAGCAGCTTTTACAACGGGACTAAATGTGTCCTCATAGTCTATGCCATAACGATGTTTAAAACTTTTGGCAACAAGCCTAGTTTTATAACGATCAATGGTTCCATCAGATTTTCTTTTAATCTTGAATACCCACTTGTAGTCAATCAATTTTTTACCTTGCTGTGGGAGAACCAAATGCCATGTTTTATTTTTCTTCAGTGCCATGTACTCTTCATTCATAGCTTTCTTCCATTTTTCATCGCCAAGTGCTTCTTCAACTGTACTTGGTTCACCTGGTTCACCTGTAGAACAGATCATACCATATTTGACTATATGTCTGTAATTCACAGGTTGTGTTGCCCCTTTTTGCAGTCGTGTGCGCCGTGGTGATGACGCAGCCAAGTCCATGGCCACAGAAGATCCAGCTGCCTGCACAGGAGTTTCAGCCGAAACTGATCCGGAGGAGGATCCCGCAGGTACAACAGCGCGAGTTATCTCGAGCGGATCTTCTGCGGCTCGTGACGGCACTGTTGCATCTGAGGAGGCCTCGGAGAATCCCGGCCTCTGGACCCTCTGGACCGGACTATCATCCTCTAATGATGGCGGATCAGCACCGGTTGCCGCGCCAGGGCCCGCACTGGGGGAGCGACCCAGAGTCCGTCGCTTGTAGCATACCGGTTGGCTGTGGTATCGCGCGTCGCCTGAGCCATCCCCGCATCGCCGGTTGGCAGGAGGTGGTTGGCACGTCGCTAGGTCCGTGGCACGACCAGCGAGAGGCGGCCTCGTGTCGCCCGTAGAGGCGGACGCTGCGGCACGTGCGCCTGCGGGTGCGCCCGCTTCTGCTGCGACAGATCCCGAGGGGGATCGGAACAATATTATGATCACATGTTGACTAATCCCGCTGATATTCTGCATGAGACTTGTGTTGATGAAACAGGCACTGAAACAGGCACGAATGGTGAAAACGATGCAGAAAACGGTGCAAATATTGGGCCTTATTTCATGTGTCCAGAAACAGGTGACATAATCTCCTCGGGATCGGCACAGCATCAGGAAATCGGAGACAGGCAGAAACGTCTTACCCGATCTAGGGCGACGTGCTGCGTGTTAAATAGGCAGGGTGCGAACCTGATACGCATACAAGAGTTGTTGGAGATACAACTTGGGAACAAAGAAATACAAGAGATAAGCTAGCTAGTGGTTACAAATATATCCTATGCGCCTAGCTATCCAATATCTCTCCAACCGAATGATCTTCTCAACCATGTGTTTAACAATATGAATTAATTTGTATTGTTATTCTTTTTTTGCATATTTTTGCTGTTTTTTGCTAAAAAGTAAACTGTCGTGGTCACTTTGAAGGGTTATATTGTTATATTTTTCGAACTGTCTCATACTCACTCCGTTCCGAAATAGAATAGTGCATATAAAGATTGTCACAAGTTGAACTTTACAATGTTTGACCGAGTTTATATATAGGGGTAAATATGGACACCCACAGTATCAAATGTGATATTTATTTGGCATTGTAGCTGTTGATATACATTGCATAATTCAGTGTTGATTATTTCATTCTTTTGAAGAATCCCACTATTCCACATTTGATCAACGTGCTTGCATGTCCTTCGACGGTGGGTGAAGTTAAACAATGCATGTTTCCTTTCAAATCACCCATCTCTAGGTGCCATATACTATGAGTAAACAAAATTAGTTCTCATCGGTTAGCTTTTGTCGAGTAGTAGATCTGGCTAGATATATAGTTGGCCTATCGTCGTCATTGTATCACATATCATTGGTTGACCCCCATGTGGTAACTATTTGTCAGGTACCAAGCTCGGGTGTTGCTCCATTCAACTGTTGGACATGTAATAACCCTGAGAACGATTCAGATCTATTAATTCTGAGAGAGCTAACTGGAAACTTAATTTGTGATTGACATGTTCATCTCCTAGGGAATGGACTGGAAGCACCTTGGTAGATGTTAGAAATGGGAACTTTGAAGCTGGGGTGTCTTCAATAGTAGTCAATTTCATATTATTTTGCAGGTTAATCGTGTGGTCAATTTAATGTACTCAAACACTAGTGCTAATATGAATTATTATTTTTTGCATAATTTATACTATATTTGCCACAAAAAAACAAATTGACAACCACGTGTACTTGCCACAAAAAAACCACATATAGAGTATGATGGATGTATCTGTAATACCTTGCAATTAATGATGATGTTGTCCGCTAGTACAAATAGCAAAAATAAAGATGCGAGAAAGACACATCAACAGCAGGGAACAGGTGAAGAACCTATAAATAGGGCTGGGATCAAAGGTGTAGGTAGAGGGTGCAAACTAATACCAACCAAACACACACACTTACAAAGAGAGAGGGCCACGGGAGATGGCGAGTGCCAACAAGAAGGCGGCACTGGGTGTGATGTCGGTGTTGGTGGTTCTGCAGCTGCTCGTGGCAGCTCCGATGGCCATGGCCCGCTCGCCGCGGGCTCTGGAGGAGATGACGCCAGCGATAGCAATGGAACACTTCATCCTGGAAACACTTCTAGGAGCCAGCTATTGTAGTGAAACATGCTTCAATGGTTTCTGCAACACCGATGGTTGCACTTGTCACTTTCCTTTCTGCATGCGGGCCGGCTCCCTCCATGACTGACGCTACTTAGCTCTGAAATGTCGGCGGGGCGACGTCGGTATGTGTTGTGGTTGCTTTCTACATGTGAAGTATTTATGTATTTGTGTGTATGTATGTGCAAATGTGGTGATCAAGCGAAGGGAAGGCGTGCGTATATGCATGCGTGTATTTAGGCTACATACAGTACACTATGATTCATACAAACGCCATCACGTGGAATATACATATATACTCAGTATGATTTGCATCTCCTGCCCTCGCTTTAATTTCCTGGATGATCGATGTGCCCATGCATCGTTGCACCCTGGATGCCATTGGGGCGACTGCTCACCAAACATGAGTTGTTGGACAATGCGGCGTCCATGTTGACCTTCATCTTGAACCCCGGGGTTGGTTCAATCCACGTCGCTCCTACCGGCTGCCACACGCCTGTCCTTATTGCTTCCAGCTTGAGCTGCTCTAGTTGAGAGATAAATAGTATTACATCCGTAAACAAATGTAAAACAGTTTAGGTCCACTGCTTACAGAAGAGAGAGTTGAATGAATCCAAACAATTTTCATCATCAAGAGGACTTAATCTATCGTTCAACATTGTTCGAATGATGTATGATGTGCTCAACACGTTTAGCACATAATGTCCCGCAATTACAAGCCATTTACATTGGTTGATAAGACAGTTTTATCTTAAATCTTCTACGTAATTTAGAGATAACAACAAAAAATGTACAATGAATTATCTCTTAGACTTATCTCCAAAAACTAGCTATTCTCCTAAAAACGTGCTGAGACATATTGTGCAAGGATCATCTCTTAATTAAGAGAAGGCAAATCTGTTTTCCTTGTTTCTCTTTCCTTCACATCACCACTTATCTTATGTGACACTCCTAAGATAGCACCATTATTCTACACGCCCTAATATCCCGCAATTACTGTTCATATAATCGCTCGTTTCTCCACTGCACACAAAACATGTATGCTCAGTGAACCGCTCCTAATCCATTTTCCTTCTCTATGTGATATATGGGTCATTTCAGCAACTGGGGGGGGGGGGCGCGATAACTATGACTGTGTTATTTTTTCCTTATTATTTTATTCTTTTTATTTCTAGATTCCTATTCTCTTATACTCATCTTCACTTTTTTTTCATCCTTTATATTTTCTGTTTAGTTTTCATGTTATTATTTTCCTAGGTAAATAATGAGTATTTGTATGAGATACATGAGCACTTAATTTTTAACACGTGCCGAAGCATGAGCATCTCTTTAAGATATATGAACATTTCCTTCACATGTGAGAATCCTTCCGAAATACTCTTATGGATCTACATGAGCATTTATTTTTAAATACAAGAGCATTTATGAAAATATACATGCCCACTTTTTCATAAAGGCAAACATTTATTTTATTTTGATACATGTGAACATTTTTCATCACACATGAACATTTCAAAAAGTTGCTACGCATTTTAAAAAGTAGATGATGCATGACTAAAATTCCTTAACTTACGGTACCTTTGCAGGGTTGCAGAGTATTCATACATTTCGGTCTTTCTGGTTGGTGCGAATGCACATTTTGCACTCATTGTCCACCTAGTGGAAACACAACACCTGGACAGTGTTTCTTCTTGTAAAATTCTCAATATGTAAAATATGTGGGAACATGGTGTGCCTACGCATTCCAATTTGCGGCAAGAACAACTGATCCTGTGAAGCAGACCTTCCTTCGACTCCGTGCGCACTTCGATCTTTTTATCCATTCTTTCCCTCTTAGACACAACGTATGTGGTAACTTCTGCTGCATCAAGTACCTCTCTGATCTCACATTTTCTTACAACATTTATGCTCCATAAGACCAACTTAAACACAGCAGGAGTGAAAACTTTTGCGGCGTATTTCTCAAGACTTGAAGCATTTTTCCTCTGTGAACGGAATGGACTGCAAGGCCTCGATGTCTTGGAGAGCCTCGTTCAAGCGTCGCGACACAAGGCAACGCTCATAGTGCTCTAGCATTTGAAACAACGTCATCTTAGCCTCAAGATGCGTATGTAACACCGAGTTTAAACTCTCACTCTGCTGATTGCTACTCAATCCTAGGAAACAGTGCCTCTCAAGATATGGAGCACACCACAGTTTTCTCATCTTATACATCCGATGTAGCCAGGACTCCTCACTTGTTACTTTATTCCGTTGTAAGAATTGTAACCATTTTCTCTCATGCTCTTCAATGGAAGATATATCATATATGAAAGATCTGAATTCTTCCTTTATCGTGTCATCATGCAGATGACGTACAATGTTCTGTTGAATGTGCCATATACAGAGCCTATGGTTTGAGTCAGGCCACACCACCCTGATTACTCTCTGCATTGCAAGGTCCCTATCCATGATCACAGATATAGGATGATTCTATCCCATAACATCAAAAAAGGTCTGTAACATCCACTCGTATGTCTGGCTTGTTTCATGTGAAATGATACCACATGCAAAAATAACAGTGTCGCGGTGGTGATTCAACATGACAAACGACACAAATGGCAGATTGTACTTATTGGTTTTGTACGTGCTATCAAAAACAATAACGTCTCCGAAAGCCTCGTAGTCAAGTCGGGATTGACTATCACACCAGAACAATCCCTTCAGATGGCCAGCTTCATCAACCAAGTACCTGAAGAAGAAAAATCTGAATCTCGCTCTCGCCACGCCACCATGTGATTCACCACCGTTTGAGCATCCCCGGAAGCGATTGATTCCTCCTTGTTAGCATGGCAGAAATTGTAAATGTCCCTCATCGTGCATCCAACCTCGTCATATCCACTGTATTGCATGCATAAAATATCCATAATATGGTGTTTCCTGATCACTGATTTTTCCATGTCTACAATGTCCGCTTTCTGCTCATCGCTAATTCTTCTTTGTGAACACAAAAGACACGACAGATCCCGTGGGGCTAGAGGATGGTTGTGTTCATTGATGAAATCCTTCACAAACCACTGACATGTTTCCTCCTGTCTTGCAATCACCAATTTAGCTTTACACCCTACACGAGTTATACTCCATGGCCTCCTCTTTCTATCTTCCATTTTCCTCTTCATGTGCTTCTCTTCACGAACCCCTTCACAACTACACACAAATTTTCTTAAACCAAACATGAGCTGTTGGACAATGCGGCCTCCACGTTGACCTTCATCTTGAACCCCGGGGTTGGTTCAATCCACGTCGCTCCTACTGGCTGCCACACGCCTGTCCTTATTGCTTCTAGCTTGAGCTGCTCTAATTGAGAGATAAATAGTACTACATCTGTAAACAAATGTAAAACGGTTTAGGTCCCCTGCTTACAAAAGAGTGAGTTGAATGAATCCAAACAATTTTCATCATCAAGGGGCCTTAATCTATCGTTCAACATTGTTCTAATGATGTATGATGTGCTCGGCATATCTAGCACCTAATGTCCTGCAATTACAAGCCATTTATATTGGTTGATAAGACAGTCTTATCTTAAATCTTCCACATAATTTAGAGATAACAATAAAAATATGTGTACAATGGATTATGTCTTAGCCGTATCTTCAATAACCAGCTATTATTCTAAAAACGAGGTGAGACATGTTGTGATAAGACATCATCTCTTAATTAAAAGAAGGCACATATATTTTCTTAGTCCTCCACCTCATCACTTACCCTACATGACACTCCTAAGATAGCACCATTCTACATGCCCTAATGTCCCTCAATTATTGTCCATAGTTATTATTCCCGTAATTATCTCATATAATCGCTCGCTTCTTCACTGCAAACAAAACATGCCTGCTTAGCGAACCGCTCCTAATCCTTGCAATCACCACGACTACCGACTAATGAATAGGCACAACCCAATGTCGCCTTTCCGTCGGTAGCCTCCCCAACCGTTTGCCTCCCTACGCACCGGTCACCCGCGGAGTCCACCTCTTGCCTTCTTGGCGATGTTCCCACATTGGCGATGTCACCTCTGATCCACACACCACCTTGGCTCCGCTCCTAGGCGAGGCCACCGTCCATGAGCCCCCATCCCACCTCGAATTGGATGTCGATGCCTTGCGTGTCCCAAAATGTTGACTCCCTCATGTCCCGATGCTGAACAAGACCTAGATCTGACCAGACACCAAGCACCAACCATTACGAGGCACTGCCCTCTACCCGGAGTCCTCCTCCTCCACCTCGGTGTCTTCGTCTACCCTGGCATCCCCTCGGTGGTCTTCTCCCCACCTCTTTTTTTATATGTATTCCGTATGTGTTTGTTATAAGAATGTTGCCAATTAATAACATTGTGTGAGAACATATGTCATACATTTGTTTAGTCCTCATATTTCTTTTTGTATGTTTTTCTTCAATTTATTTTCGTAGATGGTGTGTACAATCTGTGAACATTGCTGTTGGATTACCGATGTTATTGTTTGATGTATACCATTGTTAGATGGGGACACTTCATCAGTGGGTATATACAAGCCTGACAATTTTAGTTTATTTGATAATTACCATTTTTAATGGGGATACTTCATCAATTTTACCACTGTTTGATGTTTCCCCTTCCTTTTTTAAGCAACAAACATGCATAACAACAATAACATTTTACATCTACAGAGCATGTCAAAAAAGAAAGTAGTTGACAATAATAACTAAATCTAATGGAGTAGTGACGATGACTCTCTCCCCGCGCATTGCTGCGGTAACTTTGTTAAAAAATGTGTAAGTAGTTGACAATAATAACTAAAGCTAATGGAAAAGAAAGTATAAGCTTGAAAATTAATAAAAGAAAGTGTCTAAAAATATAGAATAAAAACTTTTGAAATACCGTTAAAATGTCATTTCAAACCAAAATGTGAAGGATGACTAACATGAATATATGATGTGGTAGTGTGACATGCATAGACTAATGCAAAAATAATTGTAATTGCATAACTCGCTTATGTGGCAGATTTTGCATGGCTTAGCGGGAGAGAACACTTCAATGCATTGCTTAGTGGGACGTTGAGGTGGACACTTTGCATGTTGAGAGAATTGGGACCAACTTCTTAAGAATGTAAGATATAGATTAATTAGAGAAAAAGTTGCTGGTGCAGTATTTTCTTAATACTGTCAACATTTACTAATGGCATGGTCGAAAAGTGTCATGTCAGTAGTATATTATTTACTAAACGCAAGTATGGTGGGCAACGCCACTAACTCGGAATGTATCTCTTGCATTTAGTTATCAATGACGTTTGGGCGTGATGCCACTAACGTTTTTCTACTAGTGGCATTGGCGGCCACCGCAACTGGTGACACCATACCAAAGGCGTCATACTAGCGGCGCCGGCCTGCAACGCCAATGACTGTGTTTTACAAACGTCGCTAGTAGGCATTTTCTGCACTATTGAAACAAAATCCTTAACTGGTATAAAACACGTATTTTGCTTCTCTATGCGATATATGGGTCATTTCAGCAACGCACGGGTCATGGCGCAATCAATGATTGTCTTATTAATTTCCTTATTCTTTCATTATTTTTATTTCTATATTCCTATTCTCTTTTACTCATCTTAACTTCTGTTTTTCACCCTTTATATATTTTGTTTAGTTTTCTTGTTATTATTTTCCTAGGTAAATAATGAGTATTAGAATGAGATACATGAGCAATTCTTTTTGAACACATGGCAAAGCATGACCATCTCTTTAAGATACACTATCAACATTTCCATCACATGTTAGAATCCTTCCGAAAATACTCTTATGGATGTACATGAGCATTTATTTTTACATACAAGTGCATTTATGAGAATACATGTCCAGTTTTTCATAAACACAAACATTTATTCTATTTTGATACATGTGAACATTTCGCGTCACACATGAACATTTCTTTTTTGTATACAGGGACATTTAAAAAACTGCTAGACATTTTAATAAGTAGATGAAATTTTGTTTCATGGACATGGACATATTTTAAAATGCCTTAAAATTTTACTCATTTACTGAAATGATTATATAAACATTATATATATTTTTCTTACTTTTAAATTTCTCTGTGTTTATCAAGAAAGAAAATGTGTAGATGGCCGAAAAATAGCGCTCGTCGGCCCGCAGCCATTCTGGGTGTGGAATGCCCACATCTTCCTCCGCTCCTCCGCTGGAAATTACAGAGACGAGTGAGGTCATACCATGACCACCTCGACACCGCTATGCCACACCCCCACTCCCCTCACATGGCACCAAGTGAGGAGATAGATGGGGGGGAAAGGTAAAAAGTTGAGCAGTGACGAGTGGGCTCCATATGTCATAATAAAATAGGGATGTAAAAGGTTGCTTTTGGAGTTGGAGGCTTTTTTGGGATGAAAAAGTAGGGGATAGAACCTAGCTGGCCTTGGGGGATTGTTTTAGGGGCTATTGCAGGGGATGCTCAAGATGGAATCAGATGCATTGACTTTGCTCTTTGCCACATGTGGACCCACAACTGAACAAACCACTCCTTCCCCCAAAGGGATTCAGTGATATGGTATTTTGGCTTGAAGACGTGAACTAAACAATTTTCAATGAGGGTGTGCAAAGTAGACTCAAGCAATAACACCGGAAATAGAGTTATCAAAGAATAAAACAATAGACCAACATATGTCATGTATGTTTTGCTATCTCTCCATCTTGCACATGAATGGGCTAGATTGGCTATATTTCCCCTCCTAATCTTTGGTTAGAGTTTGCTCCTGAGGACATTGTCCCAATGCTTGTAAACGGTGCGACCATTCTTATGAATTAATAAAGGAGGGTTGGAGTTTAAAAATTCTTGTCTCCAACACCCATAATATATGTAATGAGAGTGTGACTAGCACAACCTTTAATAAATGCTTCCGACCATTGGCCAGTTATACCAAACAGACCATCTTCGTCATGATCATATTTCTGCAGGTAACTTGTAATACTATAATCTTTAATCCCAAGTTACATGTGCAAGCGAACTAGAAAGAATAAATTCAATCATCCCTTCATCTTGTCTAGTTGCAAGAAATCAATATGGGGTAAGGTGCAAGTGAGTATTTTCTAATGTAAGCAACCATCCATTAAAGAGGCTATTTGAATAATTACAAAATGCAACACAAAGTCGTCATGATCTCCCTCCCTTCCATATAAAGCAGGTACTGAGAATAACACCCAGACCAAAGATCGGTCACCATATCTCCATATCTTTAACCATATGTCGCGTCATATGCACCTCGACTGTTGTAAAAATATTGTGTTTATGTACACTCTAGAATCATATCATACAAGAAGGTCACAAAATTCATATGGCTAGCTACCGAAGAGATAATTTACATTTACTCATTAGTTTGTATTACTTCAATTTAAACCAAGTTTCACATCCATTAGTTATGTTAGGTTCATATGACTTCACTTCATAAATAGGTAGATAATGCATAAGACTGAGATTGTAGTTAGGGATGAAAATTTAAATGTGGCATGAATGTAAAATTACTAGCAAAGTCTTTGTGACAAGAACTTTCTTTGTCTTTTATTCCCATGTTTGAACTAGTATAGGTCGGGGTTACACATGATGGTGCACATCACTTTATTTATCATCGTTACATTGAACGCTCATTGACTAAACAACGATGATCCATCCATCTTGCATTACAGGTCTTCATTTCATTGGCCACCAAAGCTTGTTACACTACTCCCAGATGGTTGTTGTTGTTGTAGATAAGGTTGTTGAGGTTGGTGTGGTTGCTGGGGGGATGGTTGTTGGGGTTGCTGGGAAATTATTTGTTCTGCTTGCTGGGGTAATGGTTGTTGGGGCTGGATAAATGATTGTTGTGGTTGTTGGGGTTGCTGGGGTAATGGTTGTTGCGGTTGCAAGATGGATGGTTGTTGGGATTGCCGGGGTTGGGGCTGGGGAAATGATTGTTGTGATTGTTGGGGTTGCTGGGGAAATGGTTGTAGGGGGAGTAGTTGTTGTGATTGTTGGGGGAATGGTTGTTCAGGCTGGGGAAATGGTTGTTGCGGTTGCTGCGGGAATGGTTGTTGCAGTTGTTGGGGGAATGGTTGTTGCAGTTGTAGAGGAAATACTTGTTGTGGTTGCTGGGGAATTGGTTGTTGGGGTTGGGGAAATGGTTGTTGTGGTTGCCAGGGGAACTGTTGGTGGGGCTGGGGAAAAGCTTGTTGTGGTTGTTGGGGGAATGGTTGTTGTGGTTGCAGGGGGGTTGGTTGTTGGGGCTGGGGAAATTGTTGTTGGGGTTGGTGAGGGAATGGTTGTTGGGGCTGGTGAAATGGTTGTTGCGGTTGCAGGGGGAATGGTTGTTGGGATTGCTGGGGAATTATTTGTTCTGGTTGTTGGGGGAATGGTAGTTGCGGCTGGGGAAATGGTTGTTGTGGTTGTAGAGGGAATGGTTGTTGTGGTTGCCAGGGAAATGGTTGTTGGGGCTGTGGAAAAGGTTGTTGTGGTTGTTGGGGTTGCTGGGGAAATGGTTGTTGTGGTTGTAGGGGGATCGGTTGTTGGGGCTGGGGAAATGGTTGTTGTGGTTGCTGAGAGAATTGTTGTTGGATTGTGGGAAATGGTTGTTGCGATGAATATGGTTGTTGTGGTGGATATGGTTGTTGTGGATATGGCTGCTGCGGATATGATTGTTGTGTTGGAAATGGTTGTTGTTGATGGAAAAATGATTGTTGGGGTGACTGTAACTCTTTGTTGCTAGGGTTTAGCTGCCTAGCGGCAGTGGCGATGTTCATCACCATGCCAAGGAGGACAAAGATGAGGAGGGTCTTCATGTTGGATTTCTATTTACTACTTCTTGCTTATCTTTGATGTTTGTGGTCTAGGTGCGTGAAGTTTGGATGATGGAAGGTGGCCTTGATGGTGTATGTGTATTTATAGTTGTCATGGCATGGTTTCTTTTCATCTTTGCATCCGCTTTTTGAAAAAGTGCACCAATGCTTATCCAACTAATCATTTGGTATGTTGTGTTTGGTGGCACTACTTATTAGCGAGATTTTGGATTTTCATGATAGTTGCTTTTTGTTGCACATATCATCTGGTTATAAAGAATGTTGGATAACGACCAATGACTCATCTTCTTCACTTTACACTGCAAACATTTATCTAAATTTTGTCCCTTTTTGAAATTTAGTTTGTGAAGCTCTACATGATGTTAGGCTTATCCATATGGACATAGCTTGAGTGGAATTAAGTTCATAAGCTTGCGTGCGTCATTATGATGGATTACACTATTATTGTGAAGATTGTTCTAGAAACTTTCTTTCCAAAAGTAACTTTATGTTTTTTGCCCAATATGATTCTAAGACAGATAACCAAACATGACTCATCAAATAACCAGATAAACCAAGTAGCAAGTTGAGGGTTATAAGTTATAACGTGGACTTTTTATCTAAGATACACCATCTTGTCTTGCATGCTTTGTGGACTTGAAAATCACCTAGCAATTTTGATGCAACTGAAACAAAAGTAGACCGGAAAGATAAGCAAAACGAACTGAGAATACTATAATGATAAATAGTAAGATACTGCATACATCTATATCTTTCAATCCTCACAGTCTTCCTCATCCCTATCATCTCTTTATTGGCTACTTTCATTGTAGTCATCTGTTAAATAAAAGGGTTTTCTATTTCTATGCCCTTGGTTGGTTCGTTTTGCTCAGTTTTTACCCTGGCAACTAACGTTGCTCACTTTTGCCCTCCCTACTCCACCAGGTGCTCACAAAAAGCCCCAGCGGAGCATTTCCATCCGGTCAAAGTCTTTGATCGTTACCTCCTAACTAGTGGGGTCGCTCTACTCTCTCTCTCTCACCATAGTGGGTGTCGCGGTAGGGGTCGAGGCAACTTATGACTAGTGGGGTCGCGTAATATCCTGACAGGTGGGGTCGCTCCACTCTCTCTCACCATAGTGGTGATGCGGTAGAATCCTGGCATGTGGGAGCGACGCAACTTATGACATGTGGGGCCGCTTGATACCCTGGCAGGTGGGGTAATGCCACTCTCTCCCCACAGTGCTGACGCGGTAAGATCCTGACTTGTGGGGCCGAGGCAACTTATGACAGGTGGGGTATATTCTCTTTATATTTTTTCAATGGCCGACCACGCACGGCCTCGAGCACCTTCCCCATGGAGCAGCCACAGTCATGGCTGCAGCTTGCTTGCATCGACGGATCTGATTCCTACACCTACCAGTGGCCAGCGGCGGTGCACATCCGCCATGGCACCGGCATTATTTCTCTGCCTACATTGTCCCTCAAGGCCAACATACCGCACGCAGAGCTGCCACCCCACCCCTCCCCACCATCTGGATTTGCTATGCCGTCGAAGACAACCACTGGCATTATTTCTTAGTTAGCTCTCGGATCCTGATCCCCCTTATTCAAGCGCTTCTGAACCCAGCTTGAGTCCAGCTCTTTCGGTTGTTTTTCTGAACCTTGATATATATTTCCTGATGATTGGTACAGCTGAAGTGTTCGATGGAGGACCTATCGGAGGCTCTGCTGACTGAGATTCTCAAGAGGATCACCAGGACAAGTGATCTCAATTCTCTTTCCCTTGTGTCAAAGTAGCTCTACAAGATAGAGGGGAATCAGAGGGATGCTATCCGTGTTGGTTCTGTTGGGAATATTAGCACTTTTCCGATTAGACTTATCCCCGAGTAAACAGTAAGCATGGCATAAAAGGTATGCATCTCATAGCGATACCTAAGCATACTAGCACGTACAGAACATAGAATCGAACCATCTATGAGCAGCACATATACGGCTAGCATAAGTACGAGTAAACGAGGGATGAACAGATCATACCCTCCGGTTGGCCAGGCCAACGCGGCGGCGGCAGCAGCAGCCTCGGTGTCGTCCGCGGCCTTCTTCTTGGAGGCGGCGTCGTTGGCCATGGTGACGATGCAGGGGAAGTAGTGGAAGCAGAGGCGGACGAAGTTGGGGACGGATCGGGAGCAGTCGCGTCGAGACGCTCCCCAAAAACCTTATTGCCGTTCTCCCGGGCAGGATCTCGAACGACAGGGTTTCGGAGGCACCTGCTCTCCCGACCAACCGTGCACGCGGTCGTCGGGATGGGATCGCCGGAAGCAGCACAGAGAGAGGAACAGTAGCTGACGGCTAGGGTTGTACGAGAGGGAGTGAGTGAACTGAGTTAGGGTTCACTCCACTGTCCAGTGCCTTCTAATATAGGCCGTCAGGTAGATGGGCCTGGGCCAGGCCCACGACCGAGTCCGCGAACAGCCCACGGTCCAACGTCTCGGACAGTGGCGCTTCCGTAAGCGACTCGTTAATTAATTAACAATTAATTAACCATTCCTGAGCGGCAAAAATAAGCTTCGGCTCGGCTCATTCCCGCAACACGCGGCGCAAGCACGCGCGCGTCGTGACAAGGCGAGGCGAGGCAGGCGGCGGAGGAGGAGGAGGAGTGCGCGTGTACAGCTCCTATTCCCAAGCTCCCAATAGCAAGTGGTAGAGCAGCCCTCATAAAGAGGTCTCACTCTTCTTACTATAGCAGTATGGGACTAAACTTCCCACACTTCCCACCACTTGACGTACATATGCATAGGCCTTAGAGATTAACCAGGGATTAGTGTCTTATATGGGCCTAAGCCCATCCATAATCCAACAATCCCCCACCAGATCTTGAGGCACATAAGTTTGTCAACTATTCCAAACAATGTTTGATATACCAGAATTTTTAGTGGAGACTGTTAAGTTGAACTTCCACCTAGAGCAACAGGATTAGACTTCTTCACAACTGAACAATGGACTATGCCTTGAATTGTCAGTTTGGCGTGCAGAAGTTTCGCCTATTGTCAGCTGATACATGGTTGCCAAAGGCTAAACCCCACGGGTGGAGCCTATTTGTCATACTCCGTACCTTCTCATGAGCTTACTAGAGATTACCCAATCTCATAGACTGTGACCAGCAGTCGGACTCACATAGGTGTGTTCCTCCAAAGAATGCTCTATAGGTTAGCATCTTGCTTACATAAGCTTTGAAACACATTAAGACAAAAGTCAGCCTGCCTTACACAATTGAGAGTATTACTTCATCTCCAACGGAGTGGATTTATTAAAGATACTCTCCTCAGTTGACCGCTGGATTGTTTTCCCAGGTCCTAATTCACGGGATCTCCGATCACATGGGTTGGGTTATCCCCATGGCAACTTACGTGGGTCTCATACCCATCTCCCTCGATGCATTTTCTATCACAATTCGTGATAGCCCTTTCGTAAAAGGGTCTGCCAAATTCTTAGCCGTCTGGATGTAATCCAACGCTATTACTCCGGAGTTTCTTGATTTTCTGACAGATTTCAATCTTCTTCTTATGTGATTTGTGGATTTCATGTTGTCCTTTGAACTCTTAGCCTTGGCAATCACTGTTTGATTGTCATAGTTCATAAGGACAGCCGGCACTGGTTTATCAACCACCGGCAAATCCATCAAAAGCTCTCGAAGCCATTCTGCTTCGACGCATGATGTGTCTAATGATGTGAGTTCTGCTTCCATAGTCGATCTGGTTAAGATCGTCTGCTTGCAAGACTTCCACGAAACAGCACCACCACCAAGTGTGAAGACATGTCCACTTGTGGCTTTCATCTCATCAGCATCAGATATCCAATTTGAATCACTATACCCCTCAAGTACCGTCGGGTACCTAGAATAGTGAATTCCATAGTTCGCAGTACCTTGCAAATAACACATCACTCTCTCAGCAGCATGCCAATGCACATCTCCTGGATTGGAAACAACCCGGCTCAGTTTGCACACAGCAAATGAGATGTCAGGACAAGTAGCAAATGCTAGGTACATCAGTGAACCAACCGGCTAAGACAATGATCAACTTGTGTGTCTATGGGGTGCCCCCTGGCCACGTATATAAAGGAGGGGAGGGAAGAAGTGGCCAGACCTAAGGAGGCGCGCCAGGTGTGGGGAATCCTACTAGGACTCCCTAGTCCAAGTAGGATTCCCCTCTTCTTTCCTATTCGGAGTAGGAGAGAAGGAAAGATACGGAGAGGGAGAAGGAAAGGGGGGCCGCGCCCCCACCCCTTGTCCAATTCGGTTTGGGCAGGGGGAGGCGCGCGCCACCTCTTGGCCCTTCTCCCCTCTCTCCACTAAAGCCCAATAAGGCCCATTGCTTCTCCCGCTGAATTCCCGTAACTCCCCGGTACTCCGAAAAAATACCCGAATCACTCGGAACCTTTCCGATGTCCGAATATAGCCTTCCAATATATTGATCTTTACGTCTTGACCATTTTGAGACTCCTCATCATGTCCGTGATCTCATCCGAGAATCCGAACAACCTTCGGTACATCAAATCACATAACTCATAATACCAATCGTCATGGAACGTTAAGCGTGAGGACCCTACGGGTTCGAGAACTATGTAGACATGACCGAGATACATCTCCTGTCAATAACCAATAGCGGAACCTGGATGCTCATATTGGCTCCTACATATTCTACGAAGATCTTTATCGGTCAAACAGCATAACAACATAGTAATTTCAAAAAAATTCCTACGCACACGCAAGATCATGGTGATGCATAGCAACGAGAAGGGAGAGTATCGTCTACGTACCCTCATAGACCATAAGTGGAAGCATTATGACAACGTGGTTGATGTAGTCGTACGTCTTCATGATCGATCGATCTAGTACCGAAGATATGGCACCTCCGCGATCTACACGCGTTCATCTTGGTGACGTCCCGCGAACTCACAATCCAGTAGAGCTTCGAGGGAGAGCTTTGTCAGCACGATGACGTGATGACGACGACGATGTTGCTACTGGAACAGGGCTTTGCCTAAGCACCGCTATGATATTCTTGTGGTGGATATATGGTGGCAGGGGGCACCGCACACGGCTAAGGAATAGATCACGTGGATCAACTTGTGTTGTTTCTGGGGTGCCTCTGCCTCAGTATATAAAGGAGCCAAGGGGGAGGGGGCGCCGGCCAGGAGGAGCGCGCAGGAGGAGTCCTACTCCTTCCGGGAGTAGGACTCCCCCCCAATCCTATTCCAACTAGGATTCCCAAGGGGGGAAAGAGGGAGAGGGGGGCCGGCCACCTTCTCCTAGTCCTAATAGGACTAGGGAAGGGGGGAGGTGCGCAGCCACCTTGGGCTGCCCCTATGAAGGCCCATATGGCTCCCGGGGGGTTCCGGTAACCTCCCGGTAACCCGGTAAAATCCCGATTTCACCCGGAACACTTCCGATATCCAAACATAGGCTTCCAATATATCAATATTTATGTCTCGACCATTTCGAGACTCCTCGTCATGTCCGTGATCACATCCGGGACTCCGAACAACCTTCGGTACATCAAAATGCATAAACTCATAATATAACTGTCATCGTAACCTTAAGCGTGCGGACCCTACGGGTTCGAGAACAATGTAGACATGACTGAGACACGTCTCCGGTCAATAACCAATAGCGGGACCTGGATGCCCATATTGGCTCCCACATATTCTACGAAGATCTTTATCGGTCAGACCGCATAACAACATACGTTGTTCCCTTTGTCATCGGTATGTTACTTGCCCGAGATTCGATCGTCGGTATCCAATACCTAGTTCAATCTCGTTACCGGAAAGTCTCTTTACTCGTTCCGTAATACATCATCTCACAACTAACATATTAGTTGTAATGCTTGCAAGGCTTATGTGATGTGTATTACCGAGAGGGCCCAGAGATACCTCTCTGACAATCGGAGTGACAAATCCTAATCTCGAAATACGCCAACCCAACATGTACCATTGGAAACACCTGTAGTACTCCTTTATAATCACCCAGTTACGTTGTGATGTTTGGTAGTACCCAAAGTGTTCCTCCGGTAAACGGGAGTTGCATAATCTCATAGTTATAGGAACATGTATAAGTCATGAAGAAAGCAATAGCAACATACTAAACGATCGGGTGCTAAGCTAATGGAATGAGTCATGTCAATCAGATCATTCAACTAATGATGTGACCTCGTTAATCAAATAACAACTCTTTGTTCATGGTTAGGAAGCTTAACCATCTTTGATTAACGAGCTAGTCAAGTAGAGGCATACTAGTGACACTTTGTTTGTCTATGTATTCACACATGTATTATGTTTCCGGTTAATACAATTCTAGCATGAATAATAAACATTTATCATGATTATAAGGAAATAAATAATAACTTTATTATTGCCTCTAGGGCATATTTCCTTCAGTCTCCCACTTGCACTAGAGTCAATAATCTAGATTACACTATAATGATTCTAACACCCATGGAGCCTTGGTGCTGATCATGTTTTGCTCGTGGAAGAGGCTTAGTCAACGGGTCTGCAACATTCAGATCCGTATGTATCTTGCAAATCTCTATGTCTCCCACCTGGACTAGATCCTGGATGGAGTTGAAGCGTCTCTTGATGTGCTTGGTCCTTTTGTGAAATCTGGATTCCTTTGCCAAGGCAATTGCACCAGTATTGTCACAAAAGATTTTCATTGGACCCGATGCACTAGGTATGACACATAGATCGGATATGAACTCCTTCATCCAGACTCCTTCGTTCGCTGCTTCCGAAGCAGCTATGTACTCCGCTTCACATGTAGATCCCGCCACAATGCTTTGTTTAGAACTGCACCAACTGACAGCTCCACCGTTTAATGTAAACACGTATCCGGTTTGCGATTTAGAATCGTCCGGATCAGTGTCAAAGCTTGCATCAACGTAACCTTTTACGGTGAGCTCTTTGTCACCTCCATATACGAGAAACATATCCTTAGTCCTTTTCAGGTATTTCAGGATGTTTTTGACCGCTGTCCAGTGATCCACTCCTGGATTACTTTGGTACCTCCCTGCTAAGCTTATAGCAAGGCACACATCAGGTCTGGTACACAGCATTGCATACATGATAGATCCTATGGCTGATGCATAGGGAACATCTTTCATTTTCTCTGTATCTTCTGCATTGGTCGGGCATTGAGTCTTACTCAACTTCACACCTTGTAACACAGGCAAGAATCCTTTCTTTGCTTGATCCATTTTGAACTTCTTCAAAACTTTGTCAAGGTATGTACTTTGTGAAAGTCCAATTAAGCGTCTTGATCTATCTCTATAGATCTTAATGCCTAATATGTAAGCAGCTTCACCGAGGTCTTTCATTGAAAAACTTTTATTCAAGTATCCCTTTATGCTATCCAGAAATTCTATATCATTTCCAATCAGCAATATGTCATCCACATATAATATTAGAAATGCTACAGAGCTCCCACTCACTTTCTTGTAAATACAGGCTTCTCCGAAAGTCTGTAAAAAACCAAATGCTTTGATCACACTATCAAAACGTTTATTCCAACTCCGAGAGGCTTGCACCAGTCCATAAATGGATCGCTGGAGCTTGCACACTTTGTTAGCTCCCTTTGGATCGACAAAACCTTCCGGTTGCATCATATACAACTCTTCTTCCAGAAATCCATTCAGGAATGCAGTTTTGACATCCATCTGCCAAATTTCATGATCATAAAATGCGGCAATCGCTAACATGATTCGGACGGACTTAAGCATCGCTACGGGTGAGAAGGTCTCATCGTAGTCAATCCCTTGAACTTGCCGAAAACCTTTTGCGACAAGTCGAGCTTTTGTAGACAGTAACATTACCATCAGCGTCAGTCTTCTTCTTAAAGATCCATTTATTCTCAATTGCTTGCCGATCATCGGGCAATTCAACCAAAGTCCATACTCTGTTCTCATACATGGATCCCATCTCAGATTTCATGGCCTCAAGCCACTTTGCGGAATCTAGGCTCACCATCGCTTCTTCATAGTTCGTAGGTTCATCATGATCTAGTACCATGACTTCTAGAACAGGATTACCGTACCACTCTGGTGCGGATCTTACTCTGGTTGATCTACGAGGTTCAGCAGTATCTTGATCTGAAGTTTCATGATCTTTATCATTAGCTTCCTCACTAACTGGTGTAGGTGTCACTGAAATAGTTTTCTGTGATGTACTACTTTCCAGTAAGGGAGCAGGTACAGTTACCTCGTCAAGTTCTACTTTTCTCCCACTCACTTCTTTCGAGAGAAACTCCTTCTCTAGAAAGGATCCATTCTTAGCAACGAATGTCTTGCCTTCGGATCTGTGATAGAAGGTGTACCCAACAGTTTCCTTTGGGTATCCTATGAAGACACATTTTTCTGATTTGGGTTCGAGCTTATCGGGTTGAAGCTTTTTCACATAAGCATCGCAGCCCCAAACTTTAAGAAACGACAACTTTGGTTTCTTGCCAAACCACAGTTCATAAGGTGTCGTCTCAACGGATTTTGATGGTGCCCTATTTAACGTGAATGCAGCCGTCTCTAGAGCATAACCCCAAAACGATAGCGGTAAATCAGTAAGAGACATCATAGATCGCACCATATCTAGTAAAGTACGATTACGACGTTCGGACACACCATTACGCTGTGGTGTTCCGGGTGGCGTGAGTTGCGAAACTATTCCACAGTTTTTCAAATGTACACCAAACTCGTAACTCAAATATTCTCCTCCACGATCAGATCGTAGAAACTTTATTTTCTTGTTACGATGATTTTCAACTTCACTCTGAAATTCTTTGAACTTTTCAAATGTTTCAGACTTACGTTTCATTAAGTAGATATATCCATATCTGCTTAAATCATCTGTGAAGGTGAGAAAATAACGATATCCGCCACGAGCCTCAATATTCATCGGACCACATACATCGGTATGTATGATTTCCAACAAATCTGTTGCTCTCTCCATAGTACCGGAGAACGGTGTTTTAGTCATCTTGCCCATGAGGCACGGTTCGCAAGTACCAAGTGATTCATAATCAAGTGGTTCCAAAAGTCCATCAGTATGGAGTTTCTTCATGCGCTTTACACCGATATGACCTAAACGACAGTGCCACAAATAAGTTGCACTTTCATTATCAACTCTGCATCTTTTGGCTTCAACATTATGAATATGTGTATTACTACTATCGAGATTCAATAAAAATAGACCACTCTTTAAGGGTGCATGACCATAAAAGATATTACTCATATAAATAGAACAACCATTATTCTCTGATTTAAATGAATAACCGTCTCGCATTAAACAAGATCCAGATATAATGTTCATGCTCAACGCTGGCACCAAATAACAATTATTTAGGTCTAATATTAATCCCGAATGTAGATGTAGAGGTAGCGTGCCGACCGCGATCACATCGACTTTGGAACCGTTTCCCACGCGCATCGTCACCTCGTCCTTTACTAGTGCCCGCTTATTCCGTAGTCCCTGTTTCGAGTTGCAAATATTAGCAACAGAACCAGTATGAAATACCCAGGTGCTACTGCGATCTCTAGTAAGGTACACATCAATAACATGTATATCACATATACCTTTGTTCACCTTGCCATCCTTCTTATCCACCAAATACTTGGGGCAGTTCCGCTTCCAGTGACCAGTCTGCTTGCAGTAGAAGCACTCAGTTTCAGGCTTAGGTCCAGACTTGGGTTTCTTCTCCTGAGCAGCAACTTGCTTGCCGTTCTTCTTGAAGTTCCCCTTCTTCTTCCCTTTGCCCTTTTTCTTGAAACTAGTGGTCTTGTTAACCATCAACACTTGATGCTCCTTCTTGATTTCTACCTCCGCAGCTTTCAGCATTGTGAAGAGCTCGGGAATAGTCTTGTTCATCCCTTGCATATTATAGTTCATCACGAAGCTCTTGTAGCTTGGTGGCAGTGATTGGAGAATTCTGTCAATGAAGCAATCATCCGGAAGATTAACTCCCAATTGAATCAAGTGATTATTATACCCAGACATTTTGAGTATATGCTCACTGACAGAACTGTTCTCCTCCATCTTGCAGCTAAAGAACTTATTGGAGACTTCATATCTCTCAATTCGGGCATTTGCTTGAAATATTAACTTCAACTCCTGGAACATCTCATATGCTCCATGATGTTCAAAACGTCGTTGAAGTCCCGATTCTAAGCCGTAAAGCATGGCACACTGAACTATCGAGTAGTCATCAGCTTTGCTTTGCCAGACGTTCATAACATCTGGTGTTGCTCCAGCAGCAGGCCTGGCACCCAGCGGTGCTTCCAGGACGTAATTCTTCTGAGCAGCAATGAGGATAATCCTCAAGTTACGGACCCAGTCCGTGTAATTGCTACCATCATCTTTCAACTTTGCTTTCTCAAGGAACGCATTAAAATTCAACGGAACAACAACACGAGCCATCTATCTACAATCAACATAAGCAAGCAAGATACTATCAGGGACTAAGTTCATGATAAATTTAAGTTCAATTAATCAAATTACTTAAGAACTCCCACTTAGATAGACATCCCTCTAATCTTCTAAGTGATTACGTGATCCAAATCAACTAAACCATAACCGATCATCACGTGAGATGGAGTAGTTTTCAATGGTGAACATCGTTTATGTTGATCATATCTACTATATGATTCACGCTCGACCTTTCGGTCTCTGTGTTCCGAGGCCATATCTGCATATGCTAGGCTCGTCAAGTTTAACCTGAGTATTTTGCGTGTGCAAAACTGGCTTGCACCCGTTGTAGATGGACGTAGAGCTTATCACACCCGATCATCACGTGGTGTCTGGGCACGACGAACTTTGGCAACGGTGCATACTCAGGGAGAACACTTCTTGATAATTTAGTGAGAGATCATCTTATAATGCTACCTCAATCAAAGCAAGATAAGATGGATAAAAAGATAAACATCACATGCAATCAATTTAAGTGATATGATATGGCCATCATCATCTTGTGCTTGTGATCTCCATCTCCGAAGCACCGTCATGATCACCATCGTCACCGGCGCGACACCTTGATCTCCATCGTAGCATCGTTGCCGTCTCGCCAATCTTATGCTTCCACGACTATCACTACCGTTTAGTAATAAAGTAAAGCATTACATCGCGATTGCATTGCATACAATAAAGCGACAACCATATGGCTCCTGCCAGTTGCCGATAACTCGGTTACAAAACATGATCATCTCATACAATAAAATTCAGCATCATGCCTTGACCATATCACATCACAACATGCCCTGCAAAAACAAGTTAGACGTCCTCTACTTTGTTGTTGCAAGTTTTAGGTGGCTGCTACGGGCTTAAGTAAGAACCAATCTCACCTACGCATCAAAACCACAACGATAGTTTGTCAAATAGACTCCATTTTAACCTTCGCAAGGACCGGGCGTAGCCACACTCGGTTCAACTGAAGTTGGAGAGACAGTCGCCCGCAAGCCATCTATGTGCAAAGAACGTCGAGGGAACCGGTCTCGCGTAAGCGTACGCGTAAGGTTGGTCCGGGTCGTCTCGTCCAACAATACCGCCGAACCAAAGTATGACATGCTGGTAGGCAGTATGACTTGTATCGTCCACAACTCACTTGTGGTCTACTCGTGCATATAACATCAACATAAATAACCTAGGCTCTGATACCACTGTTGTTTTCGTAGTAATTTCCAAAAATTTCCTACGCACACGCAAGATCATGTGATGCATAGCAACGAGAGGGGAGAGTGTTGTCTACGTACCCAACGCAGACCGACTGCGGAAGCACTGACATGACGTAGAGGAAGTAGTCGTACGTCTTCACGATCCAACCGATCAAGCACCGAAACTACGGTACCTCCGAATTCTAGCACACGTTCAGCTCGATGATGATCCCCGGACTCCGATCCAGCAAAGTGTCGAGGAAGAGTTCCGTCAGCACGACGGCGTGGTGACGATCTTGATGAACTACAGCAGCAGGGCTTCGCCTAAACTCCGCTACAGTATTATTGAGGAATATGGTGGCAGGGGGCACCGCACACGGCTAAGGAATAGATCACGTGGATCAACTTGTGTTGTTTCTGGGGTGCCTCTGCCTCAGTATATAAAGGAGCCAAGGGGGAGGGGGGCGCCGGCCAGGAGGAGGGCGCAGGAGGAGTCCTACTCCTTCCGGGAGTAGGACTCCCCCCCCCCCAATCCTATTCCAACTAGGATTCCCAAGGGGGGAAACAGGGAGAGGGGGGCCGGCCACCTTCTCCTAGTCCTAATAGGACTAGGGAAGGGGGGAGGTGTGCAGCCACCTTGGGCTGCCCCTTTCTCCTTTCCACTAAGGCCCTATGAAGGCCCATATGGCTCTCGGGGGGTTCCGGTAACCTCCCGGTAACCCGGTAAAATCCCGATTTCACCCGGAACACTTCCGATATCCAAACATAGGCTTCCAATATATCAATCTTTACGTCTCGACCATTTTGAGACTCCTCGTCATGTCCGTGATCACATCCGGGACTCCGAACAACCTTCGGTACATCAAAATGCATAAACTCATAATATAACTGTCATCGTAACCTTAAGCGTGCGGACCCTACGGGTTCGAGAACAATGTAGACATGACTAAGACACGTCTCCGGTCAATAACCAATAGCGGGACCTGGATGCCCATATTGGCTCCTACATATTCTACGAAGATCTTTATCGGTCAGACCGCATAACAACATACGTTGTTCCCTTTGTCATCGGTATGTTACTTGCCCGAGATTCGATCGTCGGTATCCAATACCTAGTTCAATCTCGTTACCGGCAAGTCTCTTTACTCGTTCCGTAATACATCATCTCACAACTAACATATTAGTTGTAATGCTTGCAAGGCTTATGTGATGTGTATTACCGAGAGGGCCCAGAGATACCTCTCCGACAATCGGAGTGACAAATCCTAATCTCGAAATACGCCAACCCAACATGTACCATTGGAGACACCTGTAGTACTCCTTTATAATCACCCAGTTACGTTGTGACGTTTGGTAGTACCCAAAGTGTTCCTCCGGTAAACGGGAGTTGCATAATCTCATAGTTATAGGAACATGTATAAGTCATGAAGAAAGCAATAGCAACATACTAAACGATCGGGTGCTAAGCTAATGGAATGGGTCATGTCAATCAGATCATTCAACTAATGATGTGACCTCGTTAATCAAATAACAACTCTTTGTTCATGGTTAGGAAGCTTAACCATCTTTGATTAACGAGCTAGTCAAGTAGAGGCATACTAGTGACACTTTGTTTGTCTATGTATTCACACATTTATTATGTTTCCGGTTAATACAATTCTAGCATGAATAATAAACATTTATCATGATTATAAGGAAATAAATAATAACTTTATTATTGCCTCTAGGGCATATTTCCTTCAGTGATGCCACTAACGTTTTTCTACTAGCAGCGTTGGCGGCCAGCGCAACTGGTGACACCATACCAAAGGCGTCATACTAGCGGCGCCGGCCTGCAACACCAATGACTGTGTTTTACGAACATCGCTAGTAGGCATTTTCTGCACTATTGAAACAAAATCCTTAACTGGTTTAAAACACGTATTTTGCTTCTCTATGCGATATATGGGTCATTTCAGCAACGCACGGGTCATGGCACAATCAATGATTGTCTTATTAATTTCCTTATTCTTTCATTATTTTTATTTCTATATTCCTATTCTCTTTTACTCATCTTAACTTCTGTTTTTCACCCTTTATATATTTTGTTTAGTTTTCTTGTTATTATTTTCCTAGGTAAATAATGAGTATTAGAATGAGATACATGAGCACTTCTTTTTGAACACGTGGCAAAGCATGACCATCTCTTTAAGATACACTATCAACATTTCCATCACATGTTAGAATCCTTCCGAAAATACTTTTATGTATGTACATGAGCATTTATTTTTACATACAAGTGCATTTATGAGAATACATGTCCAGTTTTTCATAAACACAAACATTTATTTTATTTTGATACATGTGAACATTTCACGTCACACATGAACATTTCTTTTTTGTACACAGGGACATTTAAAAAAAAATTGCTAGACATTTTAATAAGTAGATGAAATTTTGTTTCATGGACATGGACATATTTTAAAATGCCTTAAAATTTTACTCATTTACTGAAATGATTATATAAACATTATATATATTTTTCTTACTTTTAAATTTCTCTGTGTTTATCAAGAAAGAAAATGTGTAGAAGGCCGAAAAATAGCGCTCGACGGCCCGCAGCCATTCCGGGTGTGGAATGCCCACATCTTCCTCCGCTCCTCCGCTGGAAATTACAGAGACGAGTGAGGTCATACCATGACCACCTCGACACCGCTATGCCACACCCCCCTCCCCTCACATGGCACCAAGTGAGGAGATAGATGGGGGGAAAGGTAAAAAGTTGAGCAGTGACGAGTGGGCTCCATATGTCATAATAAAATAGGGATGTAAAAGGTTGCTTCTGGAGTTGGAGGCTTTTTTGGGATGAAAAAGTAGGGGATAGAACCTAGCTGGCCTTGGGGGATTGTTTTAGGGGCTATTGCAGGGGATGCTCAAGACGGAATCAGATGCATTGACTTTGCTCTTTGCCACATGTGGACCCACAACTGAACAAACCACTCCTTCCCCCAAAGGGGTTCAGTGATATGGTATTTTGGCTTGAAGACGTGAACTAAA
>NW_024113131.1:0-9808 GCF_003073215.2 Triticum urartu | reverse complement strand
CCTCCCCACCCTTGGCCGCACCCTTCCTTGGAGGAAGGGGCAAGGGCTGCGCCTCCCCCTCTCCCTTGGCCCTATATATAGTGGGGGAAAAGGAGGAGCAAACATACCTGAGCCCTGGCGCCTCCCTCTCCCTCCCGTGACACATCTCCCTCCTCCCGCAGCGCTTAGCGAAGCCCTGTTGGAATCCCGCTACTTACACCACGCCGTCGTGCTGCTGGATCTCCATCAACCTCTCCCTCCTCCTTGCTGGATCAAGGCGTGGGAGACGTCTCCGTTCCGTACGTGTGTTGAACGCGGAGGTGCCGTCCGTTCGGCGCTAGGATCATCGGTGATTTGAATCACGACGAGTACGACTCCATCAACCCCGTTCACTTGAACGCTTCCGCTTAGCGATCTACAAGGGTATGTAGATGCACTCTCCTTCCCCTCGTTGC
This sequence comes from Triticum urartu, assembly GCF_003073215.2. NCBI lineage: Eukaryota > Viridiplantae > Streptophyta > Magnoliopsida > Poales > Poaceae > Triticum > Triticum urartu. Next base: position 9,374 of record NW_024113131.1, on the reverse strand, counting down.
TGGTCTCTCCATAGATAGATCTTGGTGATACGTAGAAAAATTTTGAATTTCTGCTACGTTCCCCAACAGTGGTATCAGAGCTAGGTTTATTGCGTAGATTCTATGCATGAGTAGAACACAAAGTAGTTGTGGGCGTTGATTTTGTTCAATATGCTTGCCGTTACTAGTCTTATCTTGATTCGGCGGCATCATGGGATGAAGTGGCCCGGACCGACCTTACACGTACTCTTACGTGAGACTGGTTCCACCGACTGACATGCACTAGTTGCATAAGGTGGCTAGCGGGTGTCTGTCTCTCCCACTTTAGTCGGATCGGATTCGATGAAAAGGGTCCTTATGAAGGGTAAATAGCAATTGGCATATCACGTTGTGGTCTTTGCGTAGGTAAGAAACGTTCTTGCTAGAAACCCATAGTAGCCACGTAAAACATGCAAACAACAATTAGAGGACGTCTAACTTGTTTTTGCAGGGTATGCTATGTGATGTGATATGGCCAAAATGATGTGATGAATGATATATGTAATGTATGAGATTGATCATGTTCTTGTAATAGATGATCATGGAGCCCCAAGATGGAGATCAAAAGGAGCAAATGATATTGGCCATATCATGTCACTATTTGATTGCATGTGATGTTTATCATGTTTATAGATCTTATTTGCTTAGAACGACGGTAGTAAATAAGATGATCCCTCGTTAAAATTTCAAGAAGTGTTCTCCCCTAACTGTGCACCGTTGCTACAGTTCGTCGTTTCGAAGCACCACGTGTTAATCGGGTGTGATAGATCTTTACGTTCACATACAACGGGTGTAAGACAGTTTTACACAGCAAAAACACTTAGGGTTAACTTGACGAGCCTAGCATGTACAGACATGGCCTCGGAACACAGAAGACCGAAAGGTCGAGCATGAGTCGTATAGAAGATACGATCAACATGAAGATGTTCACCGACGTTGACTAGTCCGTCTCACGCACAGATCGGACACGGCCTAGTTGACTCGGATCATGTAATCACTTAGATGACTAGAGGGATGTCTATCTAAGTGGGAGTTCATAAGATGAACTTAATTATCCTGAACATAGTCAAAAGGATTTTGCAAATTATGTCGTAGCTCGCGCTTTAGTTCTACTGTTTAGTTATGTTCCTAGAGAAAAAATTAGTTGAAAGTTGATAGTAGCAATTATGCGGACTAGGTTCGTAGACTGAGGATTGTCCTCATTGCTTCTTAGAAGGCTTATGTCCTTAATGCACCGCTTAGTGTGCTGAACCTCGAACGTCGTCTATGGATGTTGCGAACATCTGACATACACATTTTGATAACTACATGATAGTTCAGTTAAACGGTTTAGAGTTGAGGCACCAAAGACGTTTTGAAACGTCGCGAAACATATGAGATGTTTTGAGGGCTGAGATTGGGATTTCAGGCTCGTGCCCACGTCAAGAGGTATAAGACCTCCGACGATTTTCTTAGCCTGCAAACTAAGGGAGAAAAGCTCAATTGTTGAGCTTGTGCTCAGATTGTCTGAGTACAACAATCATTTGAATCGAGTGGGAGTTAATCTTCCAGATAAGATAGTGATGTTTCTCCGAAGTCATTACCACCAAGCTGCTAGAGCTTCGTGATGAACTATAATATATCGGGGACATGTATGATGATCCTTGAGATGTTCGTGATGTTTGACACCACAAAAGTAGAAATCAAGAAGGAGCATCAATTGTTGATGGTTGGTGAAACCACTAGTTTCAAGAAGGGCAAGGGCACGAAGGGATACTTCATAAAACGGCAATTCAGCTGCTGCTCTAGTGAAGAAACCCAAGGTTAAACCCAACCCCGAGACTAAGTGCTTCTGTAATAAGGGGAACAACCACTGGAGCAGAATTACCCTAGATACTTGGTAGATAAGAAGGCTGGCAAGATCGATAGAAGTATATTGGATATACATTGTGTTGATGTGTACTTTACTAGTTCTCCTAGTAGCACCAGGGTATTAGATACCGGTTCAGTTGCTAAGTGTTAGTAACTCGAAATAAAAGCTACGGAATAAACGGAGACTAGCTAAAGGTGAGCTGATGATATGTGTTGGAAATGTTTCCAATGTTGATATAATCAAATATCGTACGCTCCTTCTACCATCGAGATTGGTGTTTGTGTTGAGCATAGACATGATTGGATTATGTCTATCGCAATACGGTTATTCATTTAAGGAGAATAATGGTTACTCTGTTTATTTGAATAATACCTTCAATGGTCTTACACCTAAAATGAATAGTTTATTGAATCTCGATCGTAGTGATACACATGTTCATGCCAAAAGATAGTAATGATAGTACCACCTACTTGTGGCACTGCCACTTAAGTCATATCGGTATAAAACGCATGAAGAAGCTCCATGTTGATGGATCTTTGGGCTCACTCGTTTTGAAAAAGTTTGAGACATGCGAACCATGTCTATTGGTGTATATGCATGAAGAAACTCCATGCAAATGGACCGTTTGGACTCACTTGATTTTAAATCACTTGAGACATGCAAATCATACCACATGGGCAAGATGACTGAAAGCCTCGTTTTCAGTAAAATGGAACTAAAAAGCAACTTGCTGGAAGTAATACATTTTGATGTGTGCGGTCCAATGAGTGCTGAGGCATGTAGTGGATATCGTTATGTTCCTACTTCATAGATGATTTGAGTAGATGTTGAATATATTTACTTGATGAATCACGAGTCTGAATTATTGAAAGGTTCAAGTAATTTTAGGGTGAAGTTGAAAGATCGTCGTGACAAGAGGATAAAATATCTATGATATGATCATAGAGATGAATATCTGAATTACGAGTTTGGCACAGAATTAAGACATTGTGGAAATTGTTTCACAACTGATACAGCCTGGAACACCATAGTGTGATGGTGTGTCCGAACATCATAACTACACCCTATTGGATATGATGCATACCATGATGTCTCTTATCAAATTACCACAATAGTTTATGGGTTAGGCATTAGAGACAACCACATTCACTTTAAATAGGGCACCACGTAATTCCGATGAGATGACACCGTATGAACTATGGTTTAGAGAAACCTAAGCTGTCATTTCTTAGAAGTTTGGGCTGCGACGCTTATGTGAAAAGTTTCAGGCTGATAAGCTCGAACCCAAAGCGGATAAATGCATCTTCATAGGACACCCAAAACAGTTGGGTATACCTCCTGTCTTAGATTCGAAAGCAATAAGGGATTGTTTCTAGAATCGGGTCCTTTCTTGAGGAAAAGTTTCTCTCGAAAGAATTGAGTGGGAGGATGGTGGAGACTTGATGAGGTTGTTGAACCGTCACTTCAACTAGTGTATAGCAGGGCACAAAGAGTTGTTCCTGTGGCACCTACACCAATTGAAGTGGAAGCTTATGATATTGATCATGAGACTTCGGATCAAGTCACTCCCAAACCTCGTGGGATGACAAGGATGCGTACTACTTCAGAGTGGTACGTAATCCTGTCTTGGAAGTCATGTTGCTAGACAACAATGAACCTACGAGCTATGGAGAAGCGATGGTGGGCCTGGATTCCGATAAATGGCTTGAGGCCATATAATCCGAGAGAGGATCCATGTATGAAAACAAAGTGTAGACTTTGGAAGAACTACTTGATGGTCGTAAGGCTGTTGAGTGTAGATGGATTTTAAAAGGAAGGCGGACAATGATGGTAAATGTCACCATTAAGAAAGCTCGACTTGTCGTTAAGATGTTTTTCCGACAAGTTCAAGGAGTTGACTACGATGAGACTTTCTCACTCGTAGCGATGCTAAGAGTCTGTTGGAATTATATTAGCGATTACTGCATTATTTATGAAATCTTGCAGATAGGATGTCAAAAACATTGTTTCCTCGACGATTTTCTTGAGGAAAGGTTGTATGTGATACAACCGGAAGGTTTTGTCAATCCTGAAAGATGCTAATAAGTATGCAAAGCTCCAGCAATCCTTCTGAGGACTGGAGTAAGCATCTCGGAGTTGGAATGTATGTTTTGATGAGATGATCAAAGATTTTGGTATATACAAAGTTTATGAGAAACTTGTATTTCCAAAGAAGTGAGTGGGAGCACTATAGAATTTCTGATGAATATATGTTGTTGATCGGAAATGACGTAGAATTTCTGGAAAGCATATAGGGTTATTTGGAAAGTGTTTTTCAATGGAAAGCCTGGATTAAGCTACTTGAACATTGAGCATCAAGATCTATAAGGATAGATCAAAACGCTTAATGGTACTTTTAAATGAGCACATACCTTGACATGATCTTGAAGTTGTTCAAGATGGATCAGTCAAAGAAGGAGTTCTTGCCTGAGTTGTAAGGTATGAAGTTAAGACCGAAAGCTTGACCATGGCAGAATAGAGAGAAAGGACGAAAGTCGTCCCCTATGCTTAAGACGTAGGCTCTACAGTATGCTATGCTGTGTACCGCACCTGAAGTGTGCCTTGCCATGAGTCAGTCAAGGGGTACAAGAGTGATCCAAGAATGGATCACAGGACAGCGGTCAAAGTTATCCTTAGTAACTAGTGGACTAAGGAATTTTCCCGATTATGGAGGTGGTAAAAGAGTTCGTCGTAAAGGGTTACGTCGATGCAAGCTTAACACCTATCCGGATAGCTCTGAGTAGAGATACCGGATGCATATAATGGAGCAACAATTTAGAATAGCTCCAAGTAGAACAGTTATTTGGAATAGCTCCAAATAGAGCGTGGTAGCTACATCTAGGAGATGACATAGAGATTTGTAAAGCACACACGGATCTGAAAGGTTCGGACCCGTTGACTAAAACCTCTCTCACAAGCAACATGATCAAACCTAAAACTCATTGAGTGTTAATCACATAGTGATGTGAACTAGACTACTGACTCTAGTAAACTCTTGGGTGTTGGTCACATGGCGATGTGACCTGTGAGTGTTAATCACATGGCGATGTGAACTAGATTATTGACTCTAGTGCAAGTGGGAGACTGTTGGAAATATGCCCTAGAGGCAATAATAAATTGGTTATTATTATATTTTCTTGTTCATGATAATCGTTTATTATCCATGCTATAATTGTATTGATAGGAAACTCAGATACATGTGTGGATACATAGACAACACCATGTCCCTAGTAAGCCTCTAGTTGACTAGCTCGTTGATCAATAGATGGTTACGGTTTCCTAACCATGGACATTGGATGTCGTTGATAACGGGATCACATCATTAGGAGAATGATGTGATTGACATGACCCATTCCATTAGCTTAGCACCCGATCGTTTAGTATGTTGCTATTGCTTTCTTCATGACTTATACATGTTCCTATGACTATGAGATTATGCAAACTCCCGTTTACCAGAGGAACACTTTGTGTGCTACCAAATGTCACAACGTAACTGGGTGATTATAAAGGAGCTCTACAGGTGTCTCCAAAGGTACATGTTGGGTTGGCGTATTTCGAGATTAGGATTTGTCACTCCGATTGTCGGAGAGGTATCTCTGGGCCCTCTCGGTAATGCACATCACTTAAGCCTTGCAAGCATTGCGACTAATGAGTTAGTTGCGGGATGATGTATTACAGAACGAGTAAAGAGACTTGCTGGTAATGAGATTGAACTAGGTATAGGATACCGACGATCGAATCTCGGGCAAGTAACATACCGATGACAAAGGGAACAACGTATGTTGTTATGCAGTCTGACCGATAAAGATCTTCGTAGAATATGTAGGAGCCAATATGGGCATCCAGGTCCCGCTGTTGGTTATTGACCGGAGACGTGTCTCGGTCATGTCTACATTGTTCTCGAACCCGTAGGGTCCGCACGCTTAAGGTTACGATGACAGTTATATTATGAGTTTATGCATTTTGATGTACCGAAGGTTGTTCGGAGTCCCGGATGTGATCACGGACATGACGAGGAGTCTCGAAATGGTCGAGACATAAAGATTGATATATTGGAAGCCTATGTTTGGATATCGGAAGTGTTCCGGGTGAAATCGGGATTTTACCGGAGTACCGGGAGGTTACCGGAACCCCCCGGGAGCTATATGGGCCTTAGTGGAAGAAGAGGAGAGGCAGCCAGGGCTGGGCCGCGCGCCCCTCCCCCCTAGTCCGAATAGGACAAGGAGAGAGGGGGCCGGCGCCCTCCTCCTTCTCTCTCTCTCTCTCTTTTTCCACCTCGCGAATCCTATTCCAACTAGGATTGGGGGAGAAGTCCTACTCCCGGAGGGAGTAGGACTCCTCCTGGCGCGCCCTATGATGGCCGGCCGGCCTCCCCCTCTTGAGCCTTTATATACGGAGGTAGGGGCACCCTAGAGAAACACAAGTTGATCCACGTGATCATATTCTTAGCCGTGTGCGGTGCCCCCTTCCACCATAGTCCTCGATAATATTGTAGCGGTGCTTAGGCGAAGCCCTGCGACGGTAGTACATCAAGATCGTCACCACGCCGTCGTGCTGACGGAACTCTTCCCCGACACTTTGCTGGATCGGAGTCCGGGGATCGTCATCGAGCTGAACGTGTGCTAGAACTCGGAGGTGCCGTAGTTTCGGTGCTTGATCGGTCGGGCCGTGGAGACGTACGACTACATCAACCAAACGCTTCCGTTGTCGATCTACAAGGTACGTAGATCATACTCTCCCCTCTCGTTGCTATGCATCATCATGATCTTGCGTGAGCGTAGGAAATTTTTTGAAATTACTACGAAACCCAACATCTCCCGCATTACATTATTTGCCATTTGCCTCTCGTTTTCCTCACCCCCAATTCACCCTTGCCGTTTTATTCGCCCTCTCTTTCTCCTTCCCCTTCTCCTTCTCCATTTGCCTTTTTCTCGCTTGTCTTGTCGTCATGGCTAGTCTTATATCTTCTCCGTTATCTCCCGAGAACGATGTTCTAAATTTTAAACAAAGGGAGGGAGAAAATCTGAAAGATGCTTGGTATAGAATTTGCAATGCTCAAAACAGAGCTACCAGGAAGCAATCTATTTCAGTTCTTCTTCGTAATTTTTATGTGGGTGCTAGTCCTTGGTATAGATATATCCTTGATACCATTACCGGAGGTAATTTCTTGGGTAGCCATACTTTTGATTCTTATAATGCTATGATAGACTTATTTGGCTCACCACCTCTTTTGGTTAATGGAACTATATTAACTTTGGAGCATGTTATGCAAAGGCTTGAAATTATTGAAAACAAAGTTGCTACTATTGAATCAATTGAAAATCTAGATAAAAAGATTCATAATCAAATCACTCAATATGGGTCTAAGGTAGGAATGACTTTGAAAAATATTAAGGAGAAGGAACCCATGGTAGATGAGAAAATAAATCTAGATTCCTCTAGAATCGATAAACTTGAGGGTATCATTACCAATTTGGGAACCGCTTTTTCTTCCGCAAAGAATAATCCTAGTCCTCCCACTAAAATTGCTAAGCTTATGTATGTTCCTAAGAATAAGGGTGAATCATCTAGTAAGGAAACTGCGGATCTTAAATCTATAAGTATTCATCCCGATGTTTTTGATTTCATTAAAGAACCATTTGCTACAAATGAATTTTTTGATCTTGTGCCTAAAAGCTTGATAGTTACTAAAAAGAAAGAGATCTCTAAGAAAGGTAGATGCCTCATTGAAGAATTGCCTTCCAAAGATGGCAATACCTAGATCTATCCTCGCTTTTATGCCTAGCTAGGGGCGTTAAACGATAGCGCTTATTGGGAGGCAACCCAATTTTATTTTTTGTTTTTTTGTGCTTTTCTTCTGTTAGGGAATAAATAACCCATCTACCCTCTGTTTGGATGTGGTTTTGTGTTTTAATCAGTGTTTCTTGGATGATAGTTATTTGATCTTGCTGTAATTTCTAGAAACTTTACGTTCAGTGCCCGAATTACTAAAAATCATCAGAACGTGATAAAATACTGATTCCAATTGCTAATGATCAATAAACAAATTATCTAGGTCATCTAATTTTGGTAGATGTTTTGGAGTTCCAGAAGTTTGCGTTAGTTACAGATTACTACAGACTGTTCTGTTTTTGACAGATTCTGTTTTTCGTGTGTTGTTTGCTTATTTTGATGAATCTATGGTTAGTAAAATAGTTTATAATCCATAGAGAAGTTGGAATATAGTAGGTTTAACACCAAAATAAATAAAGAATGAGTTCATTACAGTACCTTGAAGTGGTCTTTTGTTTCCTTTCTCTAACGGAGCTCACGAGATTTCTATTGAGTTTTGTGTTGTGAAGTTTTCAAGTTTTGGGTGAGTTCTTTTGATGGATTGTGGAACAAGGAGTGGCAAGAGCCTAAGCTTGGGGATGCCCATGGCACCCCCAAGATAATCCAAGGACGCCAAAAAGTGAAAGCTTGGGGATGCCCCGGAAGGCATCCCCTCTTTCGTCCACTTCCATCGGTAATTTACTTGGAGCTATATTTTTATTCACCAACATGATATGTGTTTTGCTTGGAGCGTCTTGTATTATTTATGTATTTGTTTGTTAGTATGCCACAATCATCCTTGCTGTACACACCTTTTGAGAGAGCCATACTTGAATTGAAATTTGATAGAATACTCTATGTGCTTCACTTAAATCTTTTGAGCTATGTAGTTTTGCTCTATGTGCTTCACTTATATCTTTTGAGCGTTGAAATTTTGCTCTATGTGCTTCACTTAGATCTTTTAGAGCACGGTGGTGGTTTGTTTTAAAGAAACTATTGATCTCTCATGCTTCACTTAAATTATTTTGAGGGTCTTAATAGCATGATAATTTGCTTAATATAAATATGCTTGGTGTTCAAGATATGTGAAATTTTCTTTTGAGTGCGTTGAATACTAAGAGAAGATTGAAGCATGATAATTGTTTTGAGATATGGAGGTGATAATATTAGAGTTATGCTAGTTTAGTAGTTGTGAATTTAAAGAATACTTGTGTTAAAGTTTGTGATTCCCGTAGCATGCACGTATGGTGAACCGTTATGTGATGAAGTCGGAGCATAATTTATTTATTGATTGTCTTCCTTATGAGTGGCGGTCGGGGACGAGCGATGGTTTTTTCCTACCAATCTATCCCCCTAGGAGCATGCGTGTAATACTTTGGTTTGATAACTTCTAGATTTTTGCAATAAGTATATGAGTTCTTTGTGACTAATGTTGAGTCCATGGATTATACGCACTTTTTCCCATCCTTCCACCATTGCTAGCCTCTCTAATACCGCCCACCTTTCGCCGGTATCATACACCCACCATATACCTTCCTCAAAACAACCACCATACCTACCTATCATGGCATTTCCATAGCCATTCCGAGATATATTGCCATGCAACTTTCCACCGTTCCGTTTATTATGACACACTCCATCATTGTCATATTGC